>NC_079228.1:24926223-25116223 GCF_029633865.1 Lampris incognitus
GCAGTCCCAACAGCTCCCAGCAGGTGGAACCATTGGACCACAAACTCCGCTGGAAGCTCAGGTCTGACGCAACAAACGCCGGCGCACAGCGTGTCTTTTCCCACCGCTTTCCTGTCAGTCACCCACATAGCACCAGTGAGTAACACACGGAGGTCAAAGGCTGGATGTCAGGTGGATGTCATCCTGCTGGGCTCTTTCAAAGAGACTCAGTCGGATGGCACTCGGCTAAACCCCTTGTATTGTTTACCCGCCTGTCTATCTGCCAAGTCAGGCTAAACTCATATCACTGGCAGACAAAAACAGAGTCCTTATAACACGACCCCACAAAGAGAGAGGAAAAGAAAAGCACTGTTAGTTCGGAGAATGAACGCGTGAAGCGGTGCAGAAAAAGGTGGCGAAGAAGAAGAATAAGGGGGACAGAAGTAATCATGAGGCGTTTAGAAAACGTGACGTGAGAAATGGAGGGTGATGATCAGACGGCAGATAAAGGTGAGACAGCAATGAAAACAAAGACTAGGTTAAACCCTATTTGAAGGCCGGACAGAGGCTACGTTTAGAAAGCGGCCGTTTTCGCGCGACTACGTTTAAAAAGCGGCTGTTTTGACATCGGTCCCGTGAACAGCGGCTGTACCGGAAAGCAGTTTTCCAACCCTGATTATTCGCACTGTTCAACAGCGCGAATATTTTCTTTTTTAATATGAAATAGTTACCTGGCTTCAATCACTGCTGCCATGACCACTCGAAGGTCTGAGCGTGACGCCCCTCATAACTTTCTGAAGACGCCAACAATTTCCACTCTAACTGCGCGAGCCGTGTTACTATTATTGCTGGTGTTTGAGAATTGTTTTGTTTTTGTTTTGTTGTTGCGATGAGGCTTCTCCGTAGTATCAGTGAGCAGCAATACGCTTGTTAGCGGGCGAGCCGACCGCTGCGCGGATTCACGGCCTATTAGGTAAAGTCGCACTTCCGTGTTCAGCTGTTGGTCGGCTGCCGATCATATAACTTCAGTTACGTCGTTGGTCGCCGCTAGCTGGGACTCGGCCGTCCAACCAATGGCGAAGTTCCATCACTCACTCACTCACTCACCGACTAACGCACGCGTGCTGCTGCTGGGTCCAGCCGAACAACCAGACAGACTGGTGGAGAGAGGAAGAATTACAGCGCACTTGAGGGTGTTTAAACTGTCAATAAAAAAAAGAGGCTTGAACCTTACTGCTAGTGTGCCAGCCAACCATGAAGAGAGGAGAGGGGGAGAAAGCGAGGAAGAGGGGAAAAGAGAGAAAGGGAAAGAGACATCGAAGGGGAGAGAGAGAAAGAGAGACGGAGCGCCAGCGAGGAAGACAGGAAGGCAGAGAGAATTTGTCTGTCCGGTCACTCAGAGTTTAATCTGAGCTCAGTGGGACCTCTGGGCCTTATCGAAGTATCCTCTCACTGGGAAGAGAAAGGGAAAGAAGGGGGGGGGTGAAGGAGAAGATTTCGACAATGACTGTCCAGCGGGACAAAGTGGTTGAATGAAGCCAGGAAAGACAAAGCCAGTAATAAGCTTGAAAGAGAGCGAGGCAGGTTTTAAGATCATAAAGCGAAAGGCTGCGGTGCTTTACTCCCAGGAGTGCCCCGGAGGATTGGCCAGGCTTTTTCTGCTTCATTTCCTCCATTCGCTTTCCCTTACCTCTGAGCTCTCTCTGTCTCTCTCTCTGTCTCTCTCTGTCTCGGGCGTGACAACACGTTCCCACGTGTACACATACATACACCCGCACTTTCCTCTGCGCCTTAACATCTCTTCTCTCTAGAGGAACTCAAAGCTTTTACCTAGAAAACTCTCGGCATCTCATGGCTCCACACACACACACACACACAGGTCCCTGTGTCGTCCTACGTTTGTTTACTTGCTCCCCTCCATAATGCAGGGATTAATTTCTCAAAGCCGATTTGAGCTGCAGCACGCTCTGGCAAAGAGCGGAGTTGAACTTTTGTGCTGAGGGAAGTTTCCCCTTCACACTAGCTTAGAGGTGGACCGCTTCCCCCCTTTTATACTGCTCCCTTTAATCTGCGCAGGGTGCGCCGGGAGAGAGGAATAGAGGGCAGGCGAGGAGGAGGGAGCGAGAGAGAGAGAGAGACGGGCTCCTACCAACACACAGCCGGGAATCACTTAAGTCTTCACGGAGGTTGCTTTTTCTTTACTGTCGGTCTCTTGGACTCCCCCCCCTCTAGCGTCTCTCTCCCCTCTTTCATCTCTCTATGTTTTTGGTATGTTTATTTAACGATTCAAAATGATTTATTCATGTTAGATCTTCTCTTACTTTGCTAAAGTGGACTTAGGCCTGCAACAGTCCCAGTTAGCACAGAGAGTTGCGTCACAATTAAAAAAGAGAGGGAGAGAGAGAGGACGGAACGAGTAATCACTGTGTGTATTGCAGTTTCACAATTGTGGGGAAGTTATTTTTGGACCGAATACTGGTTTCTAGCCCAAACACAGCATTCTGCATGGAGTGACCAATTTCCTTTTAGAGGTTGTCCCTCAGCTCTCAAAGCATCGTTCATTCAACCACAGCATAACATTTACGTCCCAGAAAGCTGCGACTCTTAATTTAGGTTTTCATTTAGCCCGTCTGCACATAAGCCGTTCTTTTAATAGTTTGGAGCAAACCAACTACAGATGATCCCTTCATATGCACTGGATCCTAATATCTACCACGTGTCTGTGAGCTTTTTGTGTCTTCTTTAATACGGCTCAAAGCAGCAAAAATGGACACCGAGCCCAGCATTACTGTACTGAGAGTGCAAACTGATGTTTAGTGTGGGCCCGCTGGGAAGCAGGCAGAGGTGATGTGTGACTGTGCAGGAAGTTTACCAAGCTGCAGCCGGAGACGGCTCCGAGATGAAACTCATTATCTCTCCAACTCCAATGCTCAACTCCAATAAAACTGTAATAAAAACTATGGATCGGTGCTGCAACTCTATTTGGGGTAAAAAAGAAGCCCCATTCTCGGGTGTATGCACATGGACCATCCACACAAACTTAATAGGCACACACACACACACAAAAGAGACATGCAAGCCCACACACACAAACGCACATATACATTTACTTACAGCCCACACAATTGCCCACAGCAATCCCACGCAAAGTTAATTTGCATTGACAATAATTTCCCATGTGCTCATTGCCAGTCGGATGGTGGGCGTTGTGTTATAAACCAGTAAGTAATATAACCTCTGCCCAAGAGAAAGAGAGGCCTAATAAGATACGAGAGCACGAGTATGAGAGAGAAAGAGAGAGAGAGAGAGAGAAAGAGAGAGAGAGAGAGAGAGAGAGAGAGATAGAAATTGTGAACATGAACTCCAGAAGTAGGATAGCGGAGGTAATTGAGAAGGGAATGCCACAGTGAATGGATATTTGGCAAATCTCATAATCCTGCACTAGATAAGTAACGGGCACAAGGGGCCACAGGTAGCCTGAAGGTTATAGAAACAAGCTAGTGATCAAAAGGTCAGCAGTTTATTTCTCCAGACCTGGGAAGCAGCAAATGGGGAGATAATTGGAAACCTGAAGAGTTGATATTGCACCCCCCCTCCCCACACCCACCTAACCTTATGAAGGAATTACTGTGCCCTTGAGCAAGGCATTAAAACTTCCGCTGTCGGTGGGAAGTTGCAATATGCTTGTTTTGGAATTAAGTCGCTCTTCACAACACAGAGTGCCGTGACAGCACAGCGCCTGGTAGACGCTTTACTAGAGGTGGCTGAGAAAATGGGTCAACACAAGTTTTCCAAGCACACCTGATGTTACACTTTGTCCCTTTTTTATTATTTATTAATTTATTTTCTATTCTTTATTTTAGGATTTTATTTCATTTTTATCACTTTTTTCGGTCACTTTTATCACGTGCGTCTGAATGGTGCCGGCAAACAGAATCACATTTACATCCGACGTTGAGACACATCACCACCTAACACATTAAGGCATATTTTTCGAAACGCAAAGCGCCACAGTTGTCACTTCTTCTCGCCTTTTTTTTTTGTGCCCATGTTTGACAGGAGCGATACAATCTGAGCTGCCTGCCACCCGTTTGACTTGCAGTTTCCTGCTTGATGAATGTGTACAAGTCCATTTCCATTTATGTGATTGCATTATGTTGACAGGCAAAACAGGAGCTAGATTTGGAGTCCCTATAATAGAAAACCTTTTACATTTCACGAGATTACCCTTTTCATTCAAAGATGAACAACACCCCCCCCCTTCTCCCCAACTGTATCCGGCGCCATCCCGGTCGCTGCTCCACCCCCTCTGCCGATCCGGGGAGGGCTGCAGACTACCACAAGCCTCCTCCGATACATGTGGAGTCACCAGCCGCTTCTTTTCACCTGACAGTGAGGAGTTTCGCCAGGGGGACGTAGCACGTGGGAGGATCACGCTATTCCCCCCAGTTTAGTTCCCCCTCTCCTCCGAACAGGCGCCCTGACCGACCAGAGGAGGCGCTAGTGCAGCAACCAGGACACATACCCACATCCGGCTTCCCCACCCGCAGACACGGCCAATCGTGTCTATAGGGACGCTTGACCAAGCCGGAGGTAACACGGGAATCAAACCGGCGATCCCCAAGTTGGAAGGCAACGGAATAAACTGCTACGCCACCCAGATGCCCATGACCAACACATTTTCAGCAAATCCTATGATAACAGACAAGGAAATAAAGCAAGTTATTTACTTGTATTGGAGATTTTTTAATAACACGTTTCAATATTGCAACAGCCACATGTTTTTGTTCTAACAGGTAAAAATCATCAAAAAACTAACAAAAAGAAACTTTTTTTTTTGAAGTTTTATATTCCAAACACCAGAGTCTCTTGTCCATGGCTCTAAATTCAAACAAATAAAACCCTTACACAGTGAGCAGATAGTATATTCAACACATTGTTCTTCAAACAAATTATAAAAATAGATTTGGCATTTTCAAATACATATTTACAGTATTAAACATAGATCATAATGGTCACAGTAACAGAGAGAAAGGGTATAGACAGGGAAAACATTTCAGATTCATTCATTATTTTGAGGAGGTCCGGTTAATTCTGTGTGTGTGTGTGTGTGTTAGTGTGTGTGTGTGTTTGTTAGTATGTGTGTGTGTGTCTGTTTATAAAGGGACATAGAGAGTGTGCCTTTAGTTATGTTTGAGTATACATGTGAACATCTATCAAGGACATCATGAGTGTGTCTATTTTAACAAAACACGAGAGAGAGAGAGAGAGAGAGAGAGAGAAGAAAAAAATTGCCTTTGCACCAAATACAAACCGGTTACAATATTCTTCCCAAAACCTCAAACTGAACATGTACGTACATCTATGGAGAAGCTATGCATCAAAATTCAGTGATGCCCCAATATATAACTAACTACATGGCTCAGGAGGTAGAGCGGGTCGTTGAGTAATTGGAAGGTCGCTGGTTCGATCCCCAGCTCCTCCAGAGAGCGTGTAAAAGTGTCCTTGAGCAAGACACTGAACCCCTAACTGCTCGGCAGCCTCCGCCATCAGTGTGTGAATGTGTGTGTGAACGGGTGGCGTACACTGTAAAGCGCTTTGAGTGGTCGCTAGACTAGAAAGACGCTATATAAATGCAGTCCATTTACCATTTACAAGTTAGCGGTATTGTCTCAGATATAATGGAACAGTTGAGGGGCAGGTTGCTGCACAGGGAGAATTCTGGGATTTGTAGGAAAACAAAGAATACTGAGCAACCATATTATATGGTTTGAATATGCTACAAAAAACATGAAATAATCATCAAGCAGCGACAAAAAAAAGAAAAACTTGTATTTATGCAACATTCTGTAATAGTGTCCCACAAATACTGTGCTGTATACAGCATATCCCCTTTGTGGGCGGAAAATATATTCTAAATATGAACTAATCCAGTGTTCAAGATTGCACATATACTGTATTTTGACCGTATATAAAATGTAAAAAAAAATAATGAAAAAAAAAATCAATTTTCTCCTTTTAGGTTTAGAAATAACCCAAAACTATCCTCATTCCTCAGTGTAAACTCACAGTAAAACCTTAGACCAACACCGGAATAACTCATGACCAAAACCAAAACCAGAACAAGAGAGGATAAGTGCTTCACTTTGTAGTTGTTTTTTTTTAAGTTAACTAAATTAAACAAGCCATTTTTTTCCCTTCCCAGCTTCATCCTGTGGAGAGGTTTGCATTACACTGTGTAAACACAAATAAATATCGATAAATATCTGAGTTTGCCATCTTCTGCAGCTGGAACTGCATTTGGCACAGTGCCATCACAAAGGTGGTGAACGCACCTTTTCAACAAGAGGACGAGGTCGGGGAGCTGTTTCACAGCAATACTGACATCCTGGCTAGAGGGAAAACTAGCTGATTTCAACACAGTAAACACAAGGGGAGCAGGGGAGGGAGACGGAGAAAGAGAAAGAGGAGAAAGGAACTGAAGAAAAGTGTAGACAATGTGACGTTCGACAAATAAACGAACAATCAAACACATTTATAACCCTTAACTTTCATTTACATGTGTAATTCTGCAGCCTTTTATTTCGCAGTCAGTGGCAGAGTCAAGGTACTCATCACTATCATCTTCCCACACTGAGCATCGGACGCTGTAAAATAACCAAAAACAAACAAAAAAGGATAATAATAACAATAACATCAGTGTTGTACATCCGTTGAGGCTGTGGCCATGTGACCTCTTGTCTCATTAATTGGTAGGTTGTTACATAGGGGGGTCTGGGTAAACCCTACTGCGACGATTTCTGGGCCACCTGTCAAGCTCTGGCAAGCACAAGACCTTAAAGCAGCCCTACTCATTTAGCCTTTAGTCGGCCCTTCTCCAACTTTGGGCTCCAACTCCACCCATCATGCCCAAAATCTACTGCACAATTGACCATGGAGAGCTCAGTCTGCATAACAATGTTATCACAATGTCCAGGGTCATTTTCCAGCCCTGTTTCATCTTCATCCTTCCTCGTCCAAGACTGACACATCACCATCTGATTATGAAATCAGCCCTGAAATGAAATCAACCGAGTCTGTATATCCTCAAATTAAGTCAGCTCTCAAGTTCTCATCCAGCATGTTCTGAAACCGGCTGTACCAGTTCCAAAGGAGAAAGCGTCCAGTCCATTAAAAGCATGCCGTTTACCATGTCCCGATCGTGACAAGAGTGCTCCTGTAAGCGGTACTATATCTTCGTCATCTTAGCCGCTCTGAAAGGAGCTACAAGGGGACCAAAGCTTCAGGTTGAGACAGTGATTCTTTGTTACCGTGAGGTTAAAGGGAAATGCCACCCAAGATATTTATGTGTCTGAGCTCAAGTCTGTCCATAACCAGTAAATCTGGAGACAAGTGCATCTCTGCTTCTGCAACTGCTCAGAAATCAGCCTTTAACAAAGCCAGTATTTCATTTGTCTTTGAATACTGGTCTAGAGCCAGTGAAATGGAGCTGACGTAAGGTCAAAGTGCAGAGAGACCACGAAAAGGTTGCGCGATGTCACTCCTCTTTAATCCCCGATCACATGACAGAACAGATGCCTGTCTTCAAGGGAACTCAGAGCAAGGAAGGAGGGAATCAAGGAAGGAAAAAGGTATAAGAAGGTGTCAGAAGGAGGAGCAAGACAAAGGAGTAAGTGGAGGAGTGCTGTTGGTAGACAGATGTGCTTGTCATTTCCTTTACTGTGGAAGTGCTCTCCCCTTTTCTTCTATCTGTCTGCTGAGCCATCTGCCGTCTCTCTACGTCTCCATCGGTTTGAATGTGTGCGTGTGTTAGACCTGCACACCACGGCCGTGCATCTGGATGACCTGGGCTCTGAGCGTCTGGATGGCAGCCAGTATCAGCTTCTGGTGCTCCAGGGAAGTGATGCCAAGGCTCAGCACATCTCTGTGGAAACAGAAAGGGAGAATGAACAACGGCTAACAATCGGTTAGCAATATTTTAAACTTAAGCGGGTGGCCCAGTGAGTGATGCTTTCACCACAGTGAAAATAAAAGTCTCACAGATTTTCAAGTTAATCAAACAAGATTAATTAATTTCTAGATGCAAAGCCCCTCATGAACCCATCTTCCAACTCACTCACTTACAAACCGACATTTAGCCTCATGTGTAGCTGTACCATCTGTGCAGATTCGGGGGTTGCAACATCTCCAAAAATGTCTGTGAGTGAGTGTATCTAAAATTATATGTTGTTGCAAGATGTTAAAGATCTTGCATTTTATGAATTAACATTATACTCCTCATTGGTAAGAAAATTGGCAAAACATCTTCTCCTCATGGTCCATCATTTGGAATTGTCCATACGGTTTCATTCAAGGTAGATTTCACAGAAACACCATCGACAGAGATCCAAGTAAGACGTACCCTATGCTCAAACAAATCAATCTCTTGATAAACGTTTTCAAGTGTTTCTGATGTGTCAGTTGACTTTTCTGGGAGCAATACAGCAGGGTAGGGAGATGGTCTCAATGTTATAGACCAAGCTGTCAGTCTGATAATCTACACTATGAGAAATTCCCTGACTAATCATATTAATTAACTTGACTCCACAGCCACACTAGATTTAAACCTAGCAGGCTCTCTAATAACCTGCAACCTGCTGAATGATAAGTCCCTAGTGTCAAACTAAAGTAAACAGCTACGTATATGTATTGCTAGACAAAAGAGCGGCGCTGTCCGCAGTAGGATGAATGCCGTCCGCTTTCAGCAGGTAAGGGCAGCCCCAGAAAGAAAGCCAGTTATCAACAAAGCCAAATCCCTGCTCATTACAGTAAGAGCCAGCCAGCGGTTCATTGAGGTGAGCCTACCGCACATCTCATCATTACCTCTCACAGGTAAGGGACCGGAGACAATTAATCGATGCCGACACGTCTTTCTGGCAAACTCAAGCCTTCTGACTAGGCTGGCTTTTTGTGATCTCTGATTGCATCATACTAGCATTGGTGCCGACATGAATAACAATGTTGCTGAAAGTAGTGGTGCTGTGTGCCTGGGTTCCCTGACTCTCTCTCTCGATGCCAGCACCCTAAGATTATCCTCTATGTCGGAGACTCTGGCCCCGGGTAAACAGTGAACCAAGGCTGGCGAAGCTAATTGAATATTGCAGGTAATGGAGTCTCCTATCACTAGCTTGCATTGCTTTACTCTCTCGCCAGCAGCGGGAGAAGGACGCTGGCCAGTAGGACTACCAACATGGCTGGTGAGTGGCGAAAACCGGTTTGCAGTTGGGAGAGGTGACTGCAGACCAGGCCACATGACTGGTGGCTTGCTCTTGCGAGCCTTCCCATGCCGGTAAACAGAGGCAAACCTCCATCGCATCTGCTGACGAGGCTGAGCTAGTGCTAACAATAATAGGTCTGCTGTCAGGCCCGGGCTAAGGCTATCTGGAGTGCCCGTCACATCTAACGTAATCCTATAGTACATGTGTTAAGTCACTTAATATACTTACTCACCAACTCACCCACCCTTCTCTCCAACAGGGGGCTGAGTGAGGTGGGTATAGAGACATACGTTGCATAAAGCCACTTACTGTACAGTCATACGCGCCACAGACTCCAGGTAGCAGTATCCTGCAGCAATGAAGTTGTCCTTATAGCGGCCCATGTCTACTGCATCCAGCCACTCGCCTACCGAGTTAAAAGAAGGGAAGGAGGGAAGAGTCCTCTCTGCTATCGTGATGGATGAATTCAGGGTCCTGGGGGAAAGAAAACAGTGAGAGAAAGAGACAGGGGCAGAAAGAGAGAGAGAGAGAGAGAAAGTAGAAAAGTAGTGGAAAAGTAGACAGACCAAGCCGTCTTAAGAGACAGCAATGTTTGATGTCCGTACAAATGACACACCAGTGTTAACATGTGAACTGTTTCTTGGTGCCTGTAAAATAAAATCTAAACAATGGGACGTACAATTGTCTCTTTGCAACCAGTAATAAAAAAGTGTTTTGCACCTCAGCTGCAGCTCATCCTGGAGGCTGACAACTCTCATGATTGTTAAAGGGAAAATAATCCAGATTTCAACATTATCTCTCTATATATATGTTGTAGGGATAACACTACATTAATAATAATGATAATAATAATAATAATGGCATTTCAGAGACATACAGAATACTGTTCAATATTATAGCTTCGAGTGGAGTGTAATCCCCACATCATTTTATATTTTATACATATATATACAGTGGCTTGCAAAAGTATTCATACCCCTTGAACTTTTCAACATTTTGTCATATTTCGACCACAAACATAAATATATTTTGTTGGAATTTTATGTGAAAGACCAACACAAAGTGGCACACAATTGTGAAGTACAAAGAAAATTATACATGATTTAAACAAATTTTTAAAAATAAAAAACTGAAAAGTGCGGTGTGCAAAAGTATTCAGCCCCCCTGAGTCAATACTTTGTGGAACCGCCTTTTGCTGCAATTACAGCTGCAAGTCTTTTGGGGTATGTCTCTACCAGCTTTGCACATCTAGAGATTGAAATTTTTGCCCATTCTTCTTTGCAAAACAGCTCAAGCTCAGTCAGATTAGATGGAGAGCATTTGTAAACGGCAGGTTTCAGATCTTGCCACAGATTCTCAATTGGATTTAGGTCTGGACTTTGACTGGGCCATTCTAACACATGAATATGTTTTGTTTTAAACCAGTCCATTGTAGCCCTGGCTTTATGTTTAGGGTCGTTGTCCTGCTGGAAGGTGAACCTCTGCCCCAGTCTCAAGTCTTTTGCAGACTCCAACAGGTTTTCTTCCAAGATTGCCCTGTATTTGGCTCCATCCATCTTCCCATCAACTCTGACCATCTTCCCTGTCCCTGCTGAAGAGAAGCACCCCCAGAGCATGATGCTGCCACCACCATGTTTGACAGTGGGGATGGTGTGTTCAGAGTGATGTGCAGTGTTAGTTTTCCGCCACACATAGCGTTTTGCATTTAGGCCAAAAAGTTCAATTTTGGTCTCATCTGACCAGAGCACCTTCTTCCACATGTTTGCTGTGTCCCCCAACATGGCTTCTGGCAAACTGCAAACGGGACTTCTTATGGTTTTCTTTTAACAATGGCTTTCTTCTTGCCACTCTTCCATAAAGGCCAGATTTGTGCAGTGCACGACCAATAGTTGTCCTGTGGACAGATTCCCCCACCTCAGCTGTGGATCTCTGCAGTTCATCCAGAGTCACCATGGGCCTCTTGGCTGCATCTCTGATCAGTGCTCTCCTTGTTCGGCCTGTAAGTTTAGGTGGACGGCCGTGTCTTGGTAGGTTTGCAGTTGTGCCATATTCTTTCCATTTCCGGATGATGGATTGAACAGTGCTCCGTGAGATATTCATAGCTTGGGAAATCTTTTTATAGCCTAACCCTGCTTTAAACTTCTCCACAACTTTATCCCTGACCTGTCTGGTGTGTTCCTTGAACTTCATGATGCTGTTTGCTCCCCAATATTCTCTTAACAACCTCTGAGGCCGTCACAGAACAGCTGTATTTGTACTGAGATTAGATTACACACAGGTTGACTCTATTTAGTCATTAGGTCAACATTTGATCATTCAGCAATCATCAGGCAACTTCTGAAGGCAATGGGTTGCACTCAGAGAAAAGAGGGCTGAATACTTTTGCACACCGCACTTTTCAGTTTTTTATTTGTAAAATTTTTTTTAAATCATGTATAATTTTCTTTGTACTTCACAATTGTGTTCCACTTTGCGTTGGTCTTTCACATAAAATTCCAATAAAATATATTTATGTTTGTGGTCGTAACGTGACAAAATGTGGAAAAGTTCAAGGGGTATGAATACTTTTGCAAGCCACTGTATATATAGTGGGTTTTTTTTTGTTGGAAACCTTCAATGGTGTTGATAAAAGTGCTCAACAAATGAGGAGTGGAATATCAATATAGATGTAGGAAAAAACTTTTAATACATAGCAGTACAAGCTTGTTCGTGCATCGTGCACTCAGCTGCCATTGACATTGGCAGCTGATGAGTGTATATATGTGTGTGTACTATATAGTGTTTTTTTTCCTTCGGAAACCATCAATGGTGTTGGTAAGAGTGCTCAACAAATGAGTGGAATGAAAAAGAAAAATGAAGAGATATCTATCTTAATACTCTGCCTCTTATTTGTTGAGCACTCTTACCAACACCATTGATGGTTTCCGAAGGAAAAAAAACCACTATACACACACACACACATATATAAATAACTGAAATAGATAATCTTGAAAACTGCTCGTTTCTCTTCGTCTCTCAGGGGTAAACAGTGGTACGTGTTCCAGGACCAAAAATAGCCTTGGAGACTGGTCTGAGCCAACTTGCGGACCACCCATTACCCCATGTACGGCCCTCACCCAGAGATAGCTCAGCTCTGAGAGGCCTCTTATTGATCTGACATGTGCCCTGTAGCCTTACCTGCGTGCCAGCGTGGAGGAGCCAATGCCGTCAGGCGAGCGGATGCTCTTGCTAAGGGCCGAATGGATCTGGCTGAAGCTGGGCCTCTCTGTCCTCTCCTTCTGCCAGCAGTCCAGCATCAGCTGATGGAGATGGGGAGGGCAGTTCACTGGTGCTGGCAGCCGGAATCCATCCTCTATGGCCTTTATCACCTACATTGAGCGAGAAAGGGGGAGTGTCGATGGAGAGGTGGAAAGAGGGCGGACAGATGGAGTTACATAAGTGATTTGAAGACACGTCTTACTTTAAAGAGCACTGAACTGAATCACGAGGAAAGCTGAGGAGTAAATTCTCTAGATGCTGAGTGACTCTTAACAAGACCTTTAAATGGAAATGGGTATGTGGGTATTTTCAGTCTTTTAAACTGTATTATTTTATGTCATTTTGTCCTTGGATACCTCATTGGAAATGCGTGTATTTCAGTTTTTGGAAAATGCCATGTGAGTATGGAACGAAACTCATCCTAGTCTAATCTAGGTAAGTTCCAACTCTAAACTAATTTTCCTCCATCACATGAGGTCAATAAAACCTCCCTGAGTGTTGAGTCTTATATTAAATGCAGTTATTGAACATGTGAGTGGAGAGTGTGCAATAAGCTTGTTGAGCTACCTTTAAGATTTACTGTTGGCTCACATATTTTCTCCAGACAAATTTTCAATATTCTATTTTTTCTCTATTCTTCAATTCCAGTACTGCATGCACTACTGTAGGATGAATACAAGGTAAGTACTCAGCTATTTCTCTACTTCTAAGCCTAAACAGATCATTTCTCTTTAGGCTTAGCAGAATTGAGACAAACTGGGACAAACGGTAACATGAACACAAAAATACAAGACTGAAATCAAATGAATTTTCTGTTTTCATACCCTTAATGAGCAACGATAGTGTAAAAAGTATATATATATATATTTAAAAAAAAAGGACGTCCAGGTGGCATGGCGATCTAGTCCATTGCCTACCAACATGGCGATCGCTGGTTCGAATCCCCATGTTACCTCCGGCTTGGTCGGGCATCCCTACAGACACAATTGGCCGTGTCTGCGGGTGGGAAGCCGGATGTGGGTATGTGTCCTGGTTGCTGCACTAGTGCCTCCTCTGGTCGGTCAGGGCGCCTGTTCGGAGGAGAGGGGGAACTGGGGGGAATAGCGTAATCCTCCCACGTGCTACGTCCCCCTGGTGAAACTCCTCACTGTCAGGTGAAAAGAAGGGAATGGTGACTCCACATGTATCGGAAGAGGCATGTGGTAGTCTGCAGCCCTCCCCGGACCGGCAGAGGGGGTGGCGCAGCGACCAGGACGGCTCGGAAGAGTGGGGTAATTGGCCAGATACAATTGGGGAGAAAAAAAAAAAGGGGGGGGGGTAACACAAGTTTAAAAAAAAAGTTTGCTTTTCCCATTGAATTTCAGTTTAGCCTACAAATTGTCTGGAATAATGTCGGTGAGGTGAACCAGTTGCAGCGGGGAATTCTCTGCAGTCAAATGGTGTCTCTCAATGTGATGCAAAGTGATGATGGGAAAACAAGTTTTTGTGCCAAACTTTTTCTGGATAAATAAAGGTTAAACAGAACAAACAATATGCTGGTGAAACTCAGTTCTGCAGATTTTCATTGTATCCAAATACACACAATTGGGAACCACTGGATTAAACAACATCAGTGAAATATAAATTTACCGCCCTCGTTTCCACTAGACACATTATTCCCGCTGAACATATTGTTCTCATCACTCATCTCATCACTATCAGGGAACGTGCCTCTATTCTTCAATGTTACTGCCTGTGAAAAACAACAGTCATTTCCCATCCAAAACTTGGACATTGCCAAATTCCCGAGTGATTTTGTGTGTCACTTAAAGGATGCAAGATGGATTTTCAAAAGAAAAAAAATGCAGTTATTGTAGCTGCAGAGAAGGTTGCAACTTGTCTTACAACATGTATCTGTTAAACAACAGTCCTGACAGATCTGAAGGAGCTTACAATGACAGACGGAAACAGCCCCAACGAAGCCAACATTTTCTTTGAAAGCCTCGAGATAAGTGGGTGATCACAAGAGAAAAGCATCAAAAGCCCTCGTCTCTTACAAAACGCTGCATCTTCATTCAACAATTCTTTAGTCCGTGACACAACGCTGTCGTCAAATAGCGCAGCCTGAAAGCATCTCAATGAGCCTTCTCGGTGTTTCAGGTTCAAAGCTCCTCCATCAAACTAATGTTGCCCCCATTGAAAAACCATTCACAATAACAATTTCACAAGAGATAACCTCTCGGTATATCTGGGGACATGAGGCATGTCCTCCCTCTGAATCACTCCGGGAATGCAATCTCCTGAAAGGAGGAAAGAATGTGAAAGAATAATCACAGAAAAGGCATCCATCAGTATTATTATTTCCCAAAACTCTGTGTCTGCTCTACCATCCCTCCACCTCCACTACCACCACCACCACCACCACCACCCACCCACCCAGCTCTTAAGTTCCCATCTCAACAAACGGCATTCATAAAGTGCTTTTTGGCATTTGACATTTTCCATTTAATCAAAGCTGGGAGGTAAAGGTCATGTTAGATCTCAGGTGGACCGGCCGGCTGACAAAACGGCGGTTATGATATAATGTATCGGTTTGAAATGGATTAATATCCTGAGTGCTATACAAGGTTGAACTTTGCCCTCTCAATGGGGGAAAAAATTTGGTAATCTAAACTGGCCTGGGAAGAAAGTTTCTACTGATTTGGGTGGGCTGGCTTATAGAACAATGATTTTTTCTTTTTACCCCATCCCCCCTTTTTTATCCCCGATTGTACCCGTCCAATTACCCCACTCTGCCGAGTCACCCCGGTCACTGCTCCTCCCCCTCTGCCGATCCGGGGAGGACTGCAGACGATCACATGCCTCCTCCGATACATGTGGAGTTACCAGCCGCTTCTTTTCACCTGACAGTGTAGAGTTTCGCCAGGATCACGCTATTCCTCCCAGTTCCCCCTCCCCCCAGAACAGGCGTCCCGACCAACCAGAGGAGGCGCTAGTGCAGTGACCAGGACACATACCCACATCCGGCTTCCTACCCGCAGACACGGCCAAATGTGTCTGTAGGGACGCCCAACCAAGCCGGGGGTAACACGGGGATTTGAACCGGTGATCCCCGTGTTGGTAGGCAACAGAATAGACCGCTACGCTATTCGGACTCCCCTAGAACAATATTAAAAGGCTAAATATTCTCACGCCTGAAGTATAACTAGACATAGTACATATTAATTTTGGATGTTCAATTTAAAAATGAAACAAGCTAATCCTTTGCTCTTCCACAAGGCACCTCTCTGCATAAAGAGTTGGCATTACAAAATGAGCAGAATAATTTTAGACAGCATTAACAAGATCAACCACAGCGGCTTAATGAACTATGTGAACCCTTAAAAATGGCACGATCTATTTAAATACTTTTTAATGCTCATAGTGTTGATGACCAAAAAAAAAGAATTCTCGAGAGTCTTGCACAGCCCTTTTTCACTGCACTTTTCAAATTTGCTTTCTTTCAAACACTAGTTTGAAAGGCCCGGTGGCGCAGTGGTTAGCATGGTCACCTCACAGCAAGAAGGTCCTGGGTTCGAACCCCAGGGTTGTCCAACCTTGGGGGTCATCCCAGGTCGTCCCCTGTGCAGAGTTTGCATGTTCTCCCCGTGTCTGCGTGTGTTTCCTCTGGGTGCTCCGGTTTCCTCCCACAACCCAAAGACATGTAGGTCAGGTGAATCGGCTGTACTAAATTGTCCCTAGGTGTGAATGTGTTGGCCCTGTGATGGCTTGTTGGCTTGTCCAAGGTGTCTCCCTGCCTGCCGCCCAATGACTGCTGGGATAGGCTCCGACATCCCACGACCCAAATTCGGATAAGCAGTTTGCATAATGGATAATTGACTTCTTTGAAGGACAGAAAAGTAGAAGTAACGACGGGAAAAATATAAACCCGCCTGCGTCGACATGTAAATAACAGATTTCTCCCAGAAACCGGCGGGGTCCTATCGGACTGGACAATCTCCTGAACCCTGAAATAGCAACACTCTACATTTCTTGAAAGAGGTGGCATTTTCTGAAGGGATTCTGGGCTCTTTTAATAGCAGGGTGGCACTTGGGACAGGCGGAGGCCACTAGAAAGGGGGCAATGCATCTTTATAAGAAACAGGATTGGTCACGGAGCTGATGTGGGTTTAAGGAGGCGACTTAGGCCCTGCAGAGGCTTTTAGACGCACTGTGGCTTGGCTTTCTTTTAATAAGATCCGAGCTGCTGACCATGGACACATAATACAGAGATGGATAATGGGAGGAAGAAAGAGAGGAAGGAAGCAGCGCAACCGAGAGAGAGAGAGAGAGAGAGAGAGAGAGAGAGAGAGAGAGAGAGAGGAGTGTGTGGTAAAGATAGGTAAGAAAGCCAAACACTAAAGGGATGAAACAGGGAGAAAAGAAGCGCATATGAAAGAAGATGGCAAGAGAGATAAATTGAAAGCATCATCCCCACCCTTCCCCTGAACACACACACACACACACACACACACACACACACACACACACACACACACACACACACACACACACACATACACACACACACACACACACACACACACACACACACACACACACACACACACACACACTTACATCCTGGTTGCCCATATCCCAGTAGGGTCTTTCTCCATAGGACATAACCTCCCACATGACGATGCCAAAGCTCCAAACATCTGAAGCTGAAGAGAAGCGATGGTACTGGATGGCCTCTGGAGCCGTCCATAGCACCACGCTCTTCCCTCCATGCTGTGGAGGAGAGAGAGCGAGAGGGAGAGAGCAAGAGAGAGAGAGAGAGAGAGAGAGAGCTGGAGGGTTAGTTCATATAACTAAAGCTTTGAAATTCTCACCTCAGCTTTGAAAAGGTTTTTGAGGGCTCAAGAGAAGCTTTCTAGAACTGAAAGCAATACACCAATATAAATTCCATCAATTAAACAGGGTTAAAAAGTAAAGTAAAACAAAATAAAAAAAGTTATTTGATAGAAGCTGAATTACATCATCTTTACTTACAGTAAAATACGAAATAAAACCAACAAACGCTTAAATGCTGCTGCTTATACACAGGTTGATCAGTTTAAAATGTGTTTTTTTTGTCCTGGATCAAAGGCTCATTAGAAAGTTGTGACACTCTCATCCATTGGGAGAGCCAACACAAATTAGCTTGGGTAAAAAAAAAAAAAAAAAAAAAACAAACAAACAAACAAAACAAAGCCCTAAGTAAATTAAAAAAAATGCAACGGATATAAATAGGATTAATGCATCCTAAAAAAAGTTGAAATCTAACCAATCATACCCCCGATAAATACATGCTACTCAGTTATGTATTTAAACTATATTGTCCCAGAGGCACATGCACACTACAAAACTTAAATTCTAGCTTTCTGATGAAGGAGGTTTGGTCCAAATGACAACCATGCCAGAACAAATCTGTGTTGGCGCATTTATTGAAGTGTGCGAGTCCTATTTCTTGCATCTATATTAAAACTACTATAACGGTATGCACTTACCAGAGTAGTGTAGATAGCCTCTATCTTGTCCTCCTGCAGGGGTCTGAAGCCAGACACCTTGCAGCCCAGGCTGGAGTTAACCATAACCTGTGGATGGAGGTGGACACACGTACGGGGGTTGGTTAGATGAGGGGGAAAGGATATTGGTATGCTATCCTGGTGGTCAAGGTTCTTAGCATGCTGGAGACATCTCCACTGTTTACACGATCAAGTGGTATTGTTCTTCCTTTTCCACCTTGTTACCACAGTGTACAGCATCATAGATGCAAAGCACAGCAAGGAATTGTGATAACTGAGTCCCAGCAAGTAAGGACTTGATAAATTTGTGCTCAGTAGAATCAGGCCCTGTGTCCACCTGTAAAAAACTGCTTCTTGTAGCTGTATGTTGTTTTCTAGGGAGAGCTGGTTGCCTGGGTCGATACGAAGCAACCAGACCTGTTTTCTGAGTTTAATGTTCTGAGCGCTCCTCCTCTTTCCAAAGATCAAAGTATTTCAATATTTGGTCCAGCACACAACTCATCAATGTCACTTCTAGCTCCACTAACAATTTAGGATGAAGGAGGGATGAGACCAGATATGAAACGAAAGCAAGATCCATTTTGTCCAAGCAAAGAAGAGAAACAAACACGAAAAATAAATCAATAAATAGTGTCGATAATAGAAAAGCCCTATTTATTTGACATCTTATGTGCCTAGTATCACAAAACAAATAAAGACAAAACAGTTTTATCACAATAAATGTCAGTGCAAACTTTTAGGCCCGTGCAGCAGTTTTCATCCATCCATCCATCCATCCATCCATTATCCAAGCCGCTTATCACAATCGGGGTCGCGGGGGATGCTGGAGCCTATCCCAGCAGTCATTGGGCGGCAGGCGGGGAGACACCCTGGACAGGCTGCCAGTCCATCACAGGGCCCACACACACACACACACACACACACACACACACACACACACACACACACACACACACACACACACACACACACACACACATTCACACCTAGGGACAATTCAGTATGTCCGATTCACCGGACCTACATGTCTTTGGACTGTGGGAGGAAACCGGAGCACCCGGAGGAAACCCACACAGACACGGGGAGAACATGCAAATTCCACAAAGAGGATGACCCGGGACGACTCCCAGGGTTGGACTACCCCGGGGTTCGAACCCAGGACCTTCTTGCTGTGAGGCGACCATGCTAACCACTGTGCCAAATGTAGCGTGCAGCATCTTTCAGACGGTTGTATATAGGCACCACCTAACTTGACCTTGATTCGCCCCGACAGTCTTGTTAAGAGACAAGCAGTTCACAGCAATGACAGGGCTTTTGTTTTGTTTAAGATCCTGTCGAGGGTGTTCAGGGATGAAAAGCTCTCACACGGAATACAGCAATAACTTCACTGCCTGTGAAATATGGCTAAAACCATAAATTTATCTTTCGAGTAGAAACAAACAAGTTGTGTGCACACCGACAAAAACAGAAAAAAACCTCTCGGTCTGCAAAAGAAATTTACTATACACTGCGACATAAACGACGATATACATTGTGCCACTCCTCACAACCAATTCTGTACCTTATGTGCCGCCAACCGTTTGTGGACGAAGCCCATCTCGGTGAGGTACTTCATCCCCGAGGCCACCCCAGTCAGCATGTCCATCAACTGCATTGTGGTCAACTGGCCTTCGTGTTTCTTGGGTAGCGAGGAGAGACAGACAAAGAGAATTACAAAGAGGGAAGAGGAAGGGAAAGAGAACAGCCAGGAGGAGACACGGATAAAAGGGAGCGATCACACAAAAAGCAAATCTTCTCTTGTTACTACAGTATAATTTTGTGCTCACCGAGCTGAATCTCTTTACTTAGGGAGCAAAAACAAACGGGCCATTAATTCATATCATTATAAATCCTGCAGAGATGGTTTAGAGAGCAGTGGGGCCTAATAACGGTTTAGCAGCTTACAACATCTTCGAGCGGAAATGCTCCATTTGTGCAGTTAATTATGTGCATTTTCTTTATTACTGTAATATATACAAGTATTTCTACCCCAGCACCCCAAGTGTTACTATGATGGCAAAACACCAAACGCTATTATGACAAAAACGCTTGCTTTTCCCTGAAAGAGTTTGAAGACACGGCATCATCATGAGCCCCATTTTTACCATGTGCCCACCAAATCAAAACATAAGCATGTGTCCTGTCCTGTCATGTGTCCTGGTCACCGCACTAGCACCTCCTCTGGTCAGTCGGGGTCACTATTGGGGGGGGGGACTGGGGGGAATAGTGTGATCCTCCCACGCGCTACGTCCCCCTGGTAAAACTCCTCACTGTCAGGTGAAAAAAAGCAGCTGGCGACTCCACATGTACCGGAGGAGGCATGTGGTAGTCTGCAGCCCTCCCCGGCTTGGCAGAGGGGGTGGAGCAGCAACCGGGATGGCTTGGAAGAGTGGGGTAATTGGCCAAGTACAAATGGGGAGAAAAAGGAGGGGGGGGGCAAACATAAGCATGTGTGCACACACAAAACACATAAAAATGTTTCTACACATTTACCCTGAGGAAGGAATCCAAGGCCCCGTTCGACATGCTCTCCACCACTATCATCATGGTGTTACCTGAGGACAGAAAGATGGAGGGAGAGAGAGAGAGAGACTGTGAGGAAGAGACCAAGGGAGACATGCAGAGAAAGCAAGGGTTTCCATGGATAGTAAAGGGCACAAATGTGGTAAATGACAAGAGAAGATAGACAGGAACAAGAGGGAGAGAGAGCAAGACATGTGGAGTTATATGGAAGGAATCCAGCTGGCAGCAGAGGAGGCATTGTGAGCCATGCCATCCTTCACCCAGTGAACTGTGGCAGAGCACTTGCATGCTGATCCGACTGTCTCAGCAAATTTAATGATCCTCTCAAACCACGCACATGCAAACACACACACACACACACATGCGCGCGCAAGTGACAATATATACTAAACATGAAACATGTTGGGTTTTGTGCAACCCAGGCACTGGCGTATACAGAACATGCATACATGTGTACCTCTGTGTCTCTCTCACACACACACACACACACACACACACACGCACGCACGCACACACACTCTGTCCAAACGCAGATGGCAAGAGACCAGCTGCGTGATGAAATTCACAGAGGAAGAAATTCATACCGCAGAAGACAAAAGAGAACGGGAACGAGGCGAAGGAGGAGGGAATTATGAAAAGACGAGACACTGAGAAAAGGCTGGATGTTTATATCCTATTTATTCTTGTGCAGGCACAGTACAAAAAATGTTTTTGGACATTGTAATATCCACATTACTCATAGCCAGCCACTGTAACTGTGCTTCTTTTTTTTTTTTTTGAAACTCTGGGAAAGGATCCCAGTAACAGCAGGGAATAGTGAGCAAACCCAGAAGCTTCCCCATCATAGTTGCTTATGAAGATTATTCAAAGAAAAGTGAAAAGAGGTCTGCTATACTGCCCGATTTAACATTTTAAATCGGGTAGTACTGGCACATTGCAGGTTGGCTTCAGATCATTGTTCTGATAAATGGCGGCAGGCTGGCAGGTTCCTCATGGCTCTTATGTTTAGCCTCACTGTGGACCCTATCTAATTACACTTCCCAGGACTTCTGTCACATTAAGACCCACCAAGAATGGGTCTGTGGCACAGGTTAGGTGTTACCCCATGATTTAACCTAAGTCCGAGCTTGATAGGGCAGTTGTAAAATGAAAGATAAAAAGCTCTGAATGGAGTGCAAAAGGGAACGATGGCAGAAGACAGAGGTCTGAAGGAAAAATCAGAGGGAGGGCCAGTAAGAGAGAAACGGAAAGACGGAAGACGGAGGAGAAAAAGGTCTGAGAATGTGGTCAACGGAAAGAGTAGTGCTGCTTCATTAGAAAATAGTGTGTGGGGGTGTCCGGTTAGCGCAGCGGTCTATTCCGTTGCCTACCAACAGAGGGGTCGCCGGTTCGAAATCCCGTGTCACCTCCAGTTTGGTCGAGCACCCCTACAGACACAATTGGCCGTGTCTGGGGATGGGGAGCCAGATGTGGGTATGTGTTCTGGTCACTGCACTAGCGCCTCCTCTGGTCGGTCGGGGGACCTGTTCAGGGGGGAGGGGGAACTGGGGGGAATAGTGTGTTCTCCCCACATGCTACATCCCCTTGTTGAAACTCATCACTGTCAGGTGAAAAGAAGCGGCTGGTGACTCCACATGTATCGGAGGAGCCATGTGGTAGTCTGCAGCCCTCCCCAGATTGGCAGAGGGGGTGGAGCAGTGACTGGGACCACTCTAGCAACTAGAGTCTCTCTTCAGTCCACCTTTGAGACACTTGCACAAATTCATGCACTGAGCTAGTAGACATTTGGACACAGACCCCCCTTTGAAAGTAGTAGTAGTAGTAGTAGTTTCTCCCCAATTGTATCCGTCCAATTACCCCACTCTTCCGAGCTGTCCCGGTCACTGTTCCACCTCCTCTGCCAATCCGGGGAGGGCTGCAGACTACCACATGCCTCCTCCGATACATGTGGAGCCGCCAGCCGCTTTTTTTCACCTGACAGTGAGGAGTTTCGCCAGGGGGACGTAGCACATGGGAGGATCACGCTATTCCCCCCAGTTACCCCTCCCCACCTGAACAGGCGCCCCGACCAACCAGAGGAGGCGTTAGTGCAGCAACCAGGACACATACCCACATCCGGCTTCCCACCCGCAGACACAGCCAATTGTGTCTGCAGGGACGCCTGACCAAGCCAGAGGTAACACGGGGATTCGAACCGGCGATCCCTGTGTTAGTAGGCAACAGAATAGACCGCTATGCTACCCGGACACCCCAAATAAAAAGGTTTGGGGGTTTAATCTTTTCTTCTTTATGGTCGACTCATTCGAGATTTAAAAATTTAGCCCAGCCACTCTCTGCTCAGCAGATCTTTGCTTACAGAACCTTTTGGCAGTAGCTGGTATGCACTGCCTGTATCTCTCATTAGCTTCAATTACACCCTCAATTTTGTTAAGGATATTTGTGGCGAAATCCACAGAAAAATGGGAATTCCCTCATCCATCAATTGCCTGGTTAAATTTGAATCTATCACCCTCTTCTCAGAGCCAGCCTGAGTCCATACGTTCTTCATTGATGCAAACATATTTTTTTCCAACTTATTCTAATTTACCGCAACATCACTGTTACTGTTGATTTAAAAAAAAAAAAACAACAACAAAAAAAACATCTAGGAGGAAGAACAAAGAGGGGGCAAAAACTATCACAACCAACAACCAAGTTGACCTTAATGGGTAAAGAGGTCCAAGGGAGGGCACTTGTCTTCAGGGGATGTTAACAGCAATCTGTAAGAGACATTAATAGTTAGGGGGCAGCATGGTGGCCCAGTGGTTAGCACTGTTGCCTCATAGCAAGAAGGTCCTGGGTTCAAACCCCAGGCCATCCCAGGTCCTTTCTGTGTGGAGTCTGAATGTTCTCCCTGTGTCTGTGTGGGTTTCCTCTGGGTGCTGTGGTTTCCTCCCACCATAAAAAAACATGCATGTTATGGTTAATACTCCTGTCTTTGCTCATGAGCAAGGCAATGGAAAGAAGAACCGGGTATGGTCCCCAGGCACTGCAGCTGCCCACTGCTCCTATACAATAGGATGGGTTAAATGCAGAGGACAAATTCATTGTAAGAATACAATGAGAAAATAAAGTGGCTTTCTTCTTCTTTCTTCTAGTGGTGACCATCATGGGTAGTGGCCAGTAGTGAAACCCAGCCATAGCTGTAAGTATATTCCAACCTATCAAATATTTGACAATCCAGCAGCAGTGCATAATCCACTGCCAACATTCAAGTCACATCCACTGTCGGCTGAATTTCAGCTCCTTCCATCGGCAAGATTTGCAGCACCCCAAATCAGAACAAAATATTACAATAACTCGTTTATCACTATGGCAAGCGTCCAACTAAACAAGCAATAATCTAAAAATGCTTGCTGTTAATAGACTGACTGGATATTGCACATTTGATCCTGTTTCATTTTATTTCTATTATTCTTCCAATAGACACGTATATAGTTTTACTGGTTACTGTTTTTATGGCTATGCTGTAAAACAAATTGCCTCACTGAAGATCTTTAAGTTTTCTTTCTATCTTTCTTACATCATAGATCAAACCAGCCGAGCTGTAATAACACTTGAGTTGACGTACAAAACAACAGAGCCAACAGAACGCTCTCAGACGTACATACCCAAAATGCCAGTGTAGTGGCTGGGGGCGGGGGGAGGCAGCAGTTTTGTGGCTGCAAGAACATGGGAGCGTGTTGCAGTAACAAACCCTAGAGGCTGAATATATTTTTTCCATTTCTATCAGTGAAGAGTTGACATGTGCAAGTATAACTCTGTGTTGCAGCCCAAGAGCCAACTGTGTTGCAGTGTCTCCTCCTAAAACTCCTTCCATGCAAATCTCAGTCTCCCTGTATCACCACAGATCTACTTTTAAGGTGTGCAGAACACACAATGCATTTTCAAATAAAATAATAATAATAATGGATTACATTTATATAGCACTTTTCTAGACACCCAAAGCTCCTCACATTGAAGGGGGTAACTCACTTCAACCATCACCCATTTGTAGCACCCACCTGGGTGATGCACAGCAGCCATTTTGCACCAGAACGCTCACCACACATCAGCTTGAGGTGGAGAGGGAGGAACCTTTGAGCTAATAACATGGGGGGAGGATTAGGTGGCCATGTTGGGAATTTTGCCAGGACCCCTGGGGAACCCCTACTCTTTGAGATAAGTGCTATGGGGTCTTTAATGACCACAGTGAGTCAGGACCTCGGTTTAATGTCTCATCCAAAGGAAGGCATCTCGTACAGCACAGTGTCCCCATCACTGCACTGGGATTTGATATGTGTTGTTTTTATTAGGATCGGAGGGAAGACTGCCCCCTATTGGCCCACCAACACCACTTCCGGCAGCAACTCGTTTTCCCGGAAGGTCTCTCATCCAAGTACTAGCCAAGCTCACACCTGCTTAGCTTCCATCATTTGGCAGAGCCAGAGTACATGTTTATATGGTGGCCGGCCATTTTCTACTCACTTTGCTTTTTTTGATAAACAATGGTGAGATTATGGAAAAATCCCACTTTTGTGTGGACTGTGCCATAATAACTGCTTCCTGTGACATCAGTGACAACTCTTTTTCCTCCTTCCCACCAGTCATGTCCTACACTCATTTGAGCCCTCCTACAGTGTGTTTGGAGCAAGACCGTTGCGGGGGGGAGGGGGGTTGCGAGGCCCTGTGCAAACTTGACATGCGAGGCCCTGCTCATTGACATGCATGTGCATGAATCACGGTCACACACACATATCTATTCTAGTTCTACTACATGAGTAATCTCACTGCAATACATTTTTAACAAGTAGAATAATACATTGTCATCATGCACACAGTCAGTCTCGGCTATGACTTTTTCCCAATTATAGTCAGTCAAAGGTAAAAAAAAAAATCAACTGTAAAGCTAATGGCTTTATATCATCACGTCAGCTCAGCTGTCACTCTATTTTGGCATGTTGAAGTATGACAGTATGTTACAGTTCAATATGTCAGGTCTATAGCCTACATTTCATTCAGATTTTAGATCAGTTATCAGACCGGTCATTACACGTAGCGTACGGTCACAGTCTCACACTCCTGCTAGCTTTGGACACCTGCTCAGCCACCACATCTCTGGAAGTGTTGACAAATTTATCCAGCGATCCTCGCAGTGACGTATGAAATCTTTTCATTTCTTCCTTTTCTAAGCACCCGACTTGTGTTTACGAAATCGGTTGCGCTCTCGTGCAGCCGACGCTGCCCTTCTCCTTCTCCCTGCAGCGAGCAGCGAGATGGAACATGCGCTACGTAACGACGCAATATCGAAAATAAAAGAAAAAAACCTGAATAATTTGTTAGATTTTTTCATGCTAGCTTTACAGTGAAGAACGGAATTTCATTTTAGAAGCATGTTGGGTTAAAAACAGTGATAACAAAATTATATATTAAAAAAAATGCGGGACCGCAGGCCAGGTACTAGGCCCTGTGTGGTCGCACACTTTGCAAAGCCCATGTGATGGTTCTGGCTGGGAGAACGCCTGGGGGTGTTTCTCTTTCATGATACTCCCTGCAGTTTGCTCCTCTTTGTTGGAGGTAAGGACAAGATTGAGAGGAGGAAGAGAAGCAGGAGAATGGAGGAAGTGAGAGAGAAGGAATGTGGGGCGAGGAAGGGCGGTTTTGTAAGTAATATTTAAAATGGCTTGGAGTTGAGGGCAGAACTTCCCCTTTAAGCAAGTATGTAAGCTAACTGCTGAACCTGAGTCAGTACAAGTAAGATCTGGGCAGGAATGTCGCTAGGTGTATGTTATGTACGTGTGTGTGTGTGTTTCTCCTGGATCGCCACCTTGCCGTGGTGGAGAAGCTTGTGTGTACCAATAATCCCAAGAGCGATGCTGTCTGGAGCTTGGCTCCTGGTGGGGTCACTCAAGGCGGATAGGTAAAGGGGGAGGCTTCAGACGAAGCGCGATCCAACAAAGACCTCAACGCTGGAATTGGTGGAGGATGTCTCCAGGTGACAACGGCAGTGAAGGTGGATGCAGGCTGCAACAGAGGGTGGTCCAATTGTCTTGGTTCTCCATGCCATTGGACTCTGGCCACCCCCTGCCAAGGACCATGTGGCGGCTGCTGGTGCATCAGCCACTCCACGTAAAAAAAATTATCATCCGCAGGCGTCCTCCCATTTTGCGGCTCCAAGATCGGCCTCTACGCCCATCTGAGGACCCAGAGGGAAGATGGTCATACTCGACTCCAAGTGACCGCTGATGATGATGATGATGAGGTCATGTGTGTTTGGGGTGTGGGTGTAGAGAAAAGACAGCAGCAAGGAGGAGTGTGGGCAAGGGAGCATGTAGAGAAGAGGGAGGAAAGAGGCGGACGGAGGGAGGAGTGTGCGGCAGGAGGAGGCGGTGTTTTCAGGTGGCCTTGGAGTGTGGCCGAAAGCTGCAGAGAAAGGGCGGTGCATGCAGAGTGTGGCTGAGGAATGGAAGGGGGTTGATTGGGGCTGGCGGGGGGTAAGTGATGTAAAGCAGGTGATTTGTACTCTTGATGGTGGTGTGTGCGCGTGCTTTCAAATACATGCCAAGTGCGAGTGTAAGCAAGTGTGTAAATTTTGTGTGTGTGTGAGAGAGTAGATGTGTGTGTGTGTGTGTGTGAGAGAGTAGATGTGTGTGTGGGTGTGTCTGTTGATGAGACAGATTAGAGTGCATCTCAAGGCCCCACTGGGTCTCTAGCACCAATTACTGTACCCTGCACATCTGCTGCCATCCGACTGAGCGCAGTGTGTGTTCGGGCACTGCGCCCACACACACACACACACACACACACACACACACACACACACACACACACACACACACACACACATAGGGCATCAGTGTGGCAGTACAAACTTCAGAAACCCTTTAAAGCTGTTACTTTCACCTGTCATTCCCATTAACCTGCACCTCATCTTCTCTGTCCATCTCTCATTTTGCTCTTCCTTTCATCCCGTCACCTCTGTTTTTTTTTCTTTTCCCCCTCTATCCATCCTGTTTTCACTCTAGGACCTCAATTGATATCCGTCAGCGGAAAATGGGGTTTGATGTAGTTTGGCTGCTTGTGTACAGAGTCGACCCCCTGCCCTGTCGGTCTGTCTGTTTCTCTAAATCTCTCTCTCTCTTTTCCTCTGCACTGCAAGTGTTGACCCCCTCAGCATGTGTGATATTGAAGGGATCAAACTGTCCAAGCAGTCCTATCAAATTTCCCTCATTCTACTCCCGTCCCCCCCCTCTCCAGAATGATGAGCCCCCTCTATGTGTGTTATATTGAAATGGTCAGACTCCCTCCCTCTCTCCATGCCTCAACCATTCCACACCTCCTCCATCTTCACGTGCCATTTCTCTTTTCTCCTCACTGTAAAATCTCACCCTTTTACATTTCCTTCTGTTCCTCCTGCCATCCTTACATCTCTCCATCATGTTGTCTTGCCAAACAAACCCAGGATACCTTCTCCCTTTACCCCTCCTACCTTTCCTCCGTCCCTGCACGCTGGATGTAATGAGTACCCAGAGGCTGTCCAACACCACCCACACCCCCGCAAACCTCTTGCGCCTTCTTTTCCCTCATCTCGACCCATTTCTTGCTTCCCCCGCTTACAGTCCAGAGATCCCACACTCACTAAAACCCTTCCCTTCCCCACCTAACCATTGCCAACGAGTCCCTAAGGTCATAAACTGATGGATTTTTGTAACTGCCCCCAAGAGCAATCACCCTCCTCCCAAAATAATCTCCCTTCCACTCCTCTCTCATGTTCTTCCATCCCTCCTTCCCTACCTTCCGTCCTCCTTGCCTCCATGGGATTCCAACACCCTCCAGTCCTGGCACTGTGCAATTTTGGTCGCGTTAGCAGCATCCTAGACAAAACGTTTCAAGTCATAGAAGTCATTCATTGTGAAAGGTAGTCTGCTGTCTGGGATTCAGTGTCGCTCAGTGTGACAGGTTTCAGGACAGCCGACTGAGTGAGGATCCACCGAGTCGTAGGCTCCGATCAAGTTCTCACAGTGTTCGAAAATTTCTGCTGCGATTGTGTAACACGACTATCAGGGTATACTGACACTAAAAGCTGCGACATCATCCTGGTGAGTGACCAATAGGACCACGGTAGAAAATTATGACATTTATAACCTAAGGATCACCAAGCTCAATACTTCCTCTCTTTCTCTCTCTGTGTGCTTGTGAGCTGCTATCACGGAAATGGTTGAAAATCATCACCTTTTGCAGACAGTTTTGTGAAAAATAGCTGGAGATGCTATTGTACCAAGTTTCCAACCCATGTTGCACTCATCTGCCAAGCTGAGACCAGGTCCAAATCCTTCATTTCCAGAGGCAAAAAAATTGCCGTCATTAACACAACCATTTTGAGATCATTTTGAATGTCCCTGGTTCACCTTGTTGCGACAGGCACGATTGGCTATTCGTCAGCCAATGTAGGTCGCCTTGCTGCTCACCCAGTCTCTTCACCCCTCCCTCCATCACCCGACCTCCCCTTCCTTACCAGTGGTGATGATGCCCTCCAGCCTGATGATGTTCAGGTGGTCAAACTGTCCCAGGATGCCGGCCTCGCTGAGGAAGGAGCGCCGCTGTTTCTCGGAGCAGCCGGCCCGCAGTGTCTTTATGGCCACAGGCAACTCCCTCTTACTGGGCAGCTTCAGACAGCCGCGGCACACCTCCCCAAAGTCCCCTGTAGGGGGAGACAGAGAGACAGAGGCGATGATCTGGACTGATCGATAACGAGCCGCAGAGAAGAGAGAGAGAAAGTAGAGGCGGTTGGCAAGTTTGAAGTTGCAGGTCAAACTGATGATATGAAGCAATATAAGTAAAAAGATGAAAAGAATGTGTGTTCGTGTGTGTTTGAGGGGGCTGCATGGGGGGGAGGATCAGAAGCAGGAGTGAGTTGTGATGACTGAGAGTAAGGGAAAAGGTGAAGGCAGACAGAACCATACACGGAGAAACATAGAGAAATCACGGGGGGGTGATGATGCAAAAGAAGAGACACTGTTGAGAAAGAGAGAGCGAGGATGTACAAAAAGATGAAAGGGAGATCAAAGATGGGGTGGAGTGCAGGTGAGACGGCGGGGCATCTTGACGAGACAGAGAAACAGAACAGATGGGGTCGGTCATGGTACAGCTAAGTATGCTGCAAGCCCATTTGGCCCACTTTGTGTTTAAATAATGTCTCTTGAGGCAAGTTGTGGGATGATGAAGAAAAGGGGTACAAACACCTTTAGGTCATGGGTGGAGCTGAAGAGGGGTTTTGGGATGCTATAGCACCACCTAGGGTAGCCACATTATCCTCTTAGAACCCGCAAGAAAGCTCTGTAGTTGCTGTAAATTAAAGGAGTGGATACAACGGACAATTTCTAATTTTAAAAAATTGTGAAACCTAATTTTTTTGCGGGGTTGAAAATAATAATCAAAGATATAAAAACTGACATGGTCACATGTGATGTTTTTTTTTTTTGCTACCCCTCCCCCTTTTCTACCCAATTGTACTTGGCCAATTACCCTATTTTCTGAGCCGTTCTTCCGAGCCGTCCCAGTGGCTGCTCCCCCCCCGCCGATCTGGGGAGGGCTGCAGACCACCACATGCCTCCACTGATACATGTGCTTCTTTTCACCTGACAGTGAGGAGTTTTGCCAGTGGGATGTAGCGTGTGGGAGGATCACACTATTCCCCCCAGTTCCACCTCTCCTCTGAACAGGCGCACCAACTGACCAGAGGAGGCGCGAGTGCAACCAGGACACATACCCACATCTGGCTTTCCACCCGCAGACAGGGCCAATTGTGTCTGTAGGGACGCCCGACCAAGCCAGATGTAACACGGAGATTCGAACCGCCAATCCCTGTGTTGGTAAGCAACGGAATAGACTGCCACGCCACCCAGACACCCCACAGATGGTCTGTTTGTTGTTATATTACACACAGTGCATGAGGATGGGGCAGTGTGGCATGCACTCTCCTAGCATAGCACGATTGCAGCATTCAAATTGATCTACTTTGCTTTTTACTTGTAGCCAAATATTTTGCTGAAAGTTAAAGTTGCAAAGTGATTTTGTTAGCCTGGCATTTCACAATGCGCATATTATTATTAGCATTGTGCGAACATTTGATGTTTGAACTCGTGAAACACAAATTCTCTCTCTTGCTCGCTCGCTTGCTCTCTGTGACTCAGCCTTATATCGCCTGGTACTTTTTTTCTTCTTCATTTAACATCAGGCTTATGGGATGGAATTGTGTTGTTTTGTTAGTCTAGCTGATAGAAGACTTTAGATGGATAGATTAGATGCATTCAGGGCTGAAATGTGCACTAATTTGTGGCTCTGTTTCTGTGTGCAGGATGTGACGTCTAGAATTGTTGTGGTTGTTCTTGTCTGAATTAATGTATGTGTCATAGCTGAGTGAAATTAAAGATTCAGTGATGTGTCTGTAGGCAGGCATTGTGAGAGCCTGATGTCCATATCCTGGTTTTGCCTTGCCTTGTGTGTCTGTGCATACTGAAAATCTTGCTGGATGACGGAGTGGCCCTGGTGCTGCCACTGCCCGAGCTGACAATATGACTGGATTAAGATGACCGCATAGAAGTGGGATCCTCATCCTCTGGGACCGATTCAATTCATACTTCAATAGGTGTTCAATGATCTGATCCATCTAGACACACATTAAGCAGCCAAAAGACTGATATGATTTTACTAAACCCTTCCACGACACAATACAATGTGGCGAGACATGATGCAATTCAATACAGCACGATGCAACGGTGCAAGTCACATTTTAATTCTACTACTGCTGTAGTTCTGAGACTGACTGCAAGAAGTAATCCTAATAATAGGTATATATATATATATATATATATATATATATATATATATATATATATATATTTACTCAATCCAGTGACGGGAGAGAACGAGAAGGATGGCGTCAACATCCTATCAAGAATCTCACTCGTTGGTAAGTAAAACATGAAAATCAGTGCAATGCTTGCAAAATGCAAAGTTAGCCCACACTTGTGATTTGTAAGTGTTCAGTGGTGCATCAAACATTTCTTCACTGTCAGTCGGGGTGAGGGGATTTATTTGAGCGATGGCTGGGGGCAAATGATAACAGGCAACGTGAGAGAAACGCATACTGATGGAGATAACTTTAGAGAACATGCCAAAGAAACGCATGATGCGAAAGGAGCAGCAATGGCAATTATTAGACGCTAAAAAACAGGAAAAAAGAAGTGTCATATCGGCTGTTACAGACACTGAAGGCTGTATCAATTTTTCCCTCCCAACTTGTGCCTCATACAAGCTGTCTGAATCGATGTAGCCATATCTTAAACACTGCAACCGGTGCATCGGTTTGAATCGGTGAATCATCACACCCCTATGACTGCAACTGCTGTCATAGGAGTTTACATTTGTTTACATTAGTAGGAACAGTGGAGAGGGCAGCATGATGGCACAGTGGTTAGCGCGGTCGCCTCACAGCAAGAAGGTCCTGGGTTCGAGCCCCAGGGTAGTGAATGTGTGTGTTTGTGTGTGTGTGTGTGTGTGTGTGTGTGTGTGGGCGTGTGGGCCCTGTGATGGCCTGGTGACCTGTCCAGGGTGTCTCCCCACCTGCCGACAATGACTGCTGGAATAGGCTCCAGCATCCCTGCAACCCTGAGAGCAGGGTAAGTGGTTCAGATAATGGATGGATGGATGGAATAGTGGAGATTTCCTCAGCTCTAGTAAATCCAAATGACTTTATTTGGGAAGAGGAATTTCACTCTTATCAGTTTATATAATGCCACACCAAAAAGAAAATACTTTTGAACAATTCTTCGAGTGACGACAAAGGTGATGGCATGTAAAAAAAAACAACAAAAAAAAACAATGACCAAACTTTCCCATGAGCACATTGTTCTGTACGGCCAGGCACCTGTGTGTATGATCCTCTCTATCTTGATGCTAGAGTTGTCCAGCTCCTTGGCAAAAGCGTGGACTGCCTGGAGCAGGTCCTCGCAGGTCTCCGGGTCAATGTAGGTCCTCCTGGTTGGGATCTTAACTGCAATGGTAAACAGCGAAACAACAATCCCAAAATGTTAAAGAGGGAATACAGCGAAGGAATAGAGAGAGCAAAAAGGGACTGAATAAATAACTTTGGGAAATGAAAACATGGTAAACACTCCTTAAAGTTGCAAAGGACAAAATTTAGAGTACACATGTTCTTATGTACAGGTGTGCACACATGCACATGCACCCAAACATGCACACAAATAAAACGCAACCAGGTTCCTTTTTTTTGGATTTTTTCCCCCCAGTCGTATCCGATCCCACTCTTCCGAGCCGTCCCGGTCGCTACTCCACCCCCCCTTCTGACCCGGGGAGGGCTGCAGACTACCACATGCCTCCTCTGATACATGTGGAGTCACCAGCTGCTTCTTTTCACCTGACAGTGAGGAGTTTCGCCAGGGGGACGTAGCGCATGGGAGGATCACGCTATTCCCCCCCAGTTCCCTCCCCCCCGAACAGGCACCTTGACTGACCAGAGGAGGTGCTAGTGCAGCAACCAGGACACATACCCACATCCGGCTTCCCACCTGCAGACACGGCCAGTTGTGTCGAAAGGGATGCCCAACCAAGCCACTGGCAACACGGGGATTTGAACTGGCGATCCCCGTGTTGGTAGGCAACGGAATAGACCCGTTATGCTACCCGGATGCCCCTACGCAACCGCTTTTCTAATGACCGAAAAGGACTTCTGATATGTAAGCTACATCTAAAACACCACACTTCATGTACAACTCGTGTTTTCTGGTTTGACTTTGTCCCATCCAACACTGTTTGTGTTTGCTTTGACCTTGCAGAGTCCAGAGACGGAGAGGAAACAAAGATCAGACTCCCGAGTCTTAAGGCTGATTTGAGCTTCTTCCACAAGGCTTGAGTGAGATCAAGGCTTTTTGTCTTTTCGACTCTTTCAAAATGCTATCGCACACTTGCACAGACAACACACACACACACAAACACACGCACACATGAACGCACACACACACACACACAGAAGATTATATGCTGTGTGTGAAATTGGGACAGGACACAGTAGACAGTAAAACGCTGAGGCAGAGAAGACTTGGAGGGCCACTGTACTAGTCAACTTCCTGCCTTGTTGTTGCTTTTACAGTGCGGCGGCTGATCCTGTAGCAGCATGACGCCCCCTTCATGAATGACAGCTTACAGCCTCAGCAGAGCAAAGCCTCCCGAAATAATGTGGTGCAACCTACTTACCGGCAGCCTGACATGTGATAAACAACTCAGTGACTATAAGCTGCTGTAGTATGGGATTATCTCACTGCAGTGCCCACGCTCTTATTAATATCAAGCAACAGAGCGAAAGACAACAAAGCAAGGCTGCAGGTGAACAGGGAATTACTCGAGCGAGAGAATACCTCCTCCGTTTCACAAAGAACAAAACAAAGAAACCTCCACTAAACGACCTTCTACCACGTTGGTGACTATTGTTAATGGCCACTGTCATTTGGCATTCTTTCTATCTAGTACACATCTTTTTTTTCTTCTCCGGCCCCCCCCCCCCCCCCCATTTTTCTCCCCAATTGCACTTGGCCAATTACTCCACTCTTCCGAGCCGTCCTGGTCACTGCTCCACCCCCTCTGCTGATCCGGGGAGGGCTGCAGACTACCACATGCCATGGGAGCGATCACGCTATTCCCCCCAGTTCCCCTTCCCCCCTGAATAGGAGCCCCGACCGACCAGAGGAGGCGCTAGTGCAGCGACCAGGACACATACCCACATCCAGCTTCCCACCCACAGACACAGCCCATTCTGTCTGTAGGGACGCCCAACCAAGCCTGCGGTAACACGGGGATTCGAATCGGCAAGTCCCGTGTTGGTTTAAATGTCCATCTACTGAGTTTGTGATCTTTTGGCATTCTTCCAGTACACATCTTTTTAAACGGCCTCAGTAAAAAAGGCTGCCAAAATACCAAAGGGGTGCTAGAGGGCAGGTGATGTATTCCAGTCTTTTGTATGATCACCAGGTAACACAAGAACCAGGAGTGTCCACCAGCCTATTTTTACTTAGAAACCAACAATTCCTTGGATAACTAATAACCAAAAGCCTTGAGATTGTAGCCATCAGTTAAGTGACCTTTGACCCTTGCTGCTACATGCTAAGGCTAATCTTCCAGAAAAAAAGTCTGGTAGTTTTCCCCAAAGCTGTGCCAAAGCCAGTTCTGAAATGTGATTACAGCCCCAGATCGACCTGAGGGATCCTATACTGGATGTTCATAACGGTTTATTGATCCCTCACACACACACAGACACACACAGACACACACACGCGCGCGCACACACACACACACACACACACACACACACACACACAAGCACGCACACACACAAGCACGCACGCATACACACACTTGCATGCACAGAGTTCTGTGTAAATAGACACACGTTCTCTCTCTCTCTCTTCTCTCACTCTTGCACGCACACACACACACACACACACACACACACACACACACACACACACACACACACACACACACACACACACACACACACACACACAAAGCCAAGAGTCCAATTACAGAGCAAATGAAAGCTTTTCTATTCAGGCTCAGTGTTGAGCGGAGGATCGAAGACTCTTTCTGTGAAATCGGTTTTTCAAAAACACTGCTGTATTGTACCATGTATTTTAAACCAGCCCTACGCATGCACACTCCCACTGTGCACACACACACACACACACACACACACAGGCACATGGACGGACAGCATGGATGTAAAACTGCAAGCACACAACCAAAAGACACATAAAAAGAAAAAACAATACGATAACAAACACACAATCAGTCAAGTTTGTTCTGCTCTCTGTCCAAGCTTGTGCATGTGCTCAGGGCTAACTGCCCCGCCACGAGCAAATCAACACAATCTACACACACAAGCACATTCACGCATGATTGAATGGCATGTAAGTATGCGCTGAAGCATATCCAGAGCATGTGCACAACCACAAATATTTACACTCGACCGGGGCAATATCCCACTCTCACGTTATCATTTACCCTAATGCCCTCCTGCACCCCCAACCCCCCACACCAGCTCATTTAGCATCTCTCCCCCTGTCCCTGCATTTCTCTCCCACACACACACACACACACACACACACACACACACACACAGAGGGATGGATGATATCCATAACTGGTCTGTTAATGGAGACTGGATTTGAGTCTTGGTCCTCACCTCCCCTCAGCTGCATGTTTCTAGGTCAGCCCAAAATACACCGTCACAACACTAGGAGTCCAAGCAATGCTTGGTCTGGTCTTGGTATCAGGAGTCTCTCTCTTGCTCTCTCTCACTCGCACTCTCTCCCTCTTCCTCAAGCTCTCCCTCTCTCTCTTTCCCTTGTGCACTCTCTCTTTCTCCCTCTCCCTCATGCTCTCTCTCTCGCGCTCTCTCCCTCTCCCTCATGCTCTCTCGCTTGCTCTCTCTCTCCCTCAAGCTCTCTCTCCCCCTCGCGCTCTCTTTCCCTCTCGCTCTCTCTCTCGCTTTCTCTCTCCTTCTCTTACAAACTCACCCCCCTCACAAACTCCCTCATCCTCCCTCTAACCTTTCCGAACAACTTTTTTTCCTCATTTACATAGCTGCTCTCTTTCTCGCTCACGCGTTCAGTATTCATTCACAGGCCTGACTGATCTGCCGTCGTCCCACTTCCTCTTGCCCACCCTCAAACTGTCCTGCTGCCACACTATCTGATGACCGCAGCGTGTTTAAAGAGCCAGGCAGACCCGCAGCTGGCAGGTCAACATTGGGCATCCAGGCCACTCACTAGTTCACAAACCCACAAACAGGCTTGGCGGGGCCAGCAGGGCCACGACAGTGTTGTGTACATCTTAGGTGGGATCCCACGTGACGCAGAGGGAAATGTACTCTAGTCTGTCTTCCCACGGTTTGTGTGTGTGTGTGTGATTTAGAAGAACACTGAGTGTGTGCAGCATGTGTATTTGATTTGATAGAGTGGAAAAGAATGAATCTGTGTGCGTGTGTGTGTGTGTTTGACACATACAGTACACCAAAACTGAGTATGCAAAATGTTTGTTTGATAGACGGGAAAAAATTGATCTCTGAGTGTGTTTGATAAGTACACAAAATTGTGTGTGTGTATGTGTGCATGCTTGTCAGCTGTTGGCATGTCTTTGTTTGAGCAGATTTAATTCCCATCTGCATGGCTTCAGCTCATTATTCATCAGGCATAGCTCTCCAAACCCCTCGAGGGCTCTGCATGCTGCATGCATGGAGATTAAACAACACACACACACACACACACACAATCATTCACACACATGCACACACACATGAAATTCATAAAAATACAGTATTCAAAACAAATGAGTTCTCGAAGAAGAAGAAAAAATAGCAGCTCACACACACATTCACAAGAATGTTTAACATGTCAAACCACCTCCATCCTTTCACTGTCAGTCAGAAGCATGTGAGGGGTTCGTGAGCCCAGACACACAAAACAAAAAACTACCCCAGAACGACATCCGATACAAAATACAATCATTTAGAAAAGTTCCTGGTCTGGGAGAAGAAACACATCCTCCCTTCCAACTTCCCATTTTCTTGACTTCTGCTTTTACCCACAAAAACACCCTTCCCTCGTTCCTTTTCCCCCTCCCCTTTTCCGGTTGGTTATCTTGCCCTCCTCCTCATTTCAATCTCCCTCCATCAACTTGTGCCTCACACACCATCTGATGGAGTGTGTAGTGCTCTCCGAGGTGGCTTAGCACGCAGTCAGAATTAAGAATTCATACGGCTGTGCTACTTAATGCTTCATAAGTAATCTCTAATGCACACAGGCCAGACAACCTTATCGAAGGACCCCCCCTCCCCTGGGAGACCCCCCCCCCGCGAGAGTACAGTATGACGTATACGACACTCAAGACATGCACATATAAAGACAAGCACACGTGCACACCTGTGACACGAGTGTTTTTGCACTGCCATCACTTACACTGGAAGTAGAGCTCCTCGTCGCCCTCTTGAGAGGCTTTGCTGTAGCCGCACTGTCTGCAAAACATACAAGTGTGGGCATCAGACAGTGTGCAGACAAATACAAGTATCAGACGCAGTTATCATCCTCTGTAACAGACAATATAGTATATGAAATAGCTGTATGATGAGAGAGAGAGAGGGGGAGGGAAAGAGAGAGAGTGAGAGAGAGTGAAAGTGCAAGGGAGAGGGAGAGAGCGAAGGAGAGAGAGCGAGAGAGTGAAAGAGCAAGAGAAAGAGGGAGAGAGAGCAGGACAGGGAGAGAGCGAGATAGGGAAGGAGAGAGAGAGAAAGAGCAAGAGAGAGAAAGAGCGAGAGAGAGAGGGAAGGAGAGAGAGAGCGAGAGAGAGAGGGAAGGAGAGAGAGTGGGTACTGATATTGGAGATGGATAGATGTAGAGAGGCATTTGGCCAGACCCCTGATGCGATGGTGCTGATGAACAACAGTGAGGCTAAATAACTGGCAAACCACCCCGATCTGGCCGCGCGGGACGGCTGGCTGGCTTTATAGACATGGTTGCCCTTTCTGTCTCGTCTGGGTTTTTCAGTCTATTGAGGAGTTTTGGGGACGTTTAAAGAGGACACACAAATACACACAGGAAGATAAGACATGCTGGCTTGCTGTCATGCACACACACACACACACACACACACACACACACACACACACACACACACACACACACACACACACACACACACACACACACACAGACAGATTAACAAGCAATGAACAGGCGTCCCCAGCGTCCAGCTCTGAGCTGACTGGGATTAGAGTACGTGACACGAACCAAGACGGTGTGACAGAGCCAAGGAAGCCGTCGTCAGGATGGCAAACTGCCGCTGATGAACAAGAGTTTTGACAACATGGTTCAGCAGAAAAACCTTCACGGAGAGGGTCCTTGAAGAGCTTCACAGCCTGTATCTTGGAAGTTAAACTAAGGACAGGTGGTTCGAGGGAACCTTCTCAGGGTTTCAATACTGTCACAATCTGAGGTACCCAACAATTAAAAGCCTCCTCAAATCCCCTGGTTTTTTTTTTTCTTAATTAATTTTAATTTTTTCAAAAATTTTAAAAATTGTTTCGATTTTTTAAAATCAATTTTTAGTGCTTTTATACATTTTAATTAATGATTTAAAATTTGGGGGTTTTAATGAGGTGGGATAAGACAGTGTGTATGTGTACATGTATGTCTGAATGTTTGTGGTTAAATGTCGAGGAAGCTCCACATCTTCTGCTTATAGGGACAAAACCAGGGACAGTGGGCCAGTGAAATTTTACAAAATATGTGTGCATGTGTATTTGTATACACAGTGTGTGTGTGCGTAAGCCCTTGTGTGTTAAACCATATGCACACACTTGTGTGTGACACTGTGACCTCATATTTGCTCAGAGAGCTGTGTGTTAATGTGTACGTCAGAACACATCACCGCTTCACGCAAAGGGGTGCACTGCTGAGAGGAGGTTCACACCCTGACACACTCACAGTGTGGGTTCAAATTGTGTCTGTGTCCTTGTGTCCACATGTGTTCCTACGTAAACCTGTGTATGATGCCATTTGTGCTCCCATGTCTGCAACCATACCTTAACTTGCATTTGTGTGTTAACATACAATGTGTGTCTTTGCATGTGTGTGTGTGTGTGTGTGTGTGTGTGTGTGAAGGTGAATCTGACACATCCCTAGCCCGTGTAGGTGCTGGACGGGGAGACAAGGGCAGGACCCTGTCTGTCACAACACACCAGCAAACACATGCAGCACGGGTGGCCCGGCCTGGGGATGCCGGTGTGGGTGACGAGACGGGGGAATTAACAGATAAGGGAGCAAAGGGATGGGGCAAAAAAACAGGCAAAGGTGGCAAAGACTCAAGAGAATAAGATAGGAAGCTAAGAAAGACACGGAAATGGAGTTAAACAGGATGACAGAGTAAATGTCTTTGGCGGTGGACGAGGAAGAAAAGAGGCAATGACTAATGGAATAGAGGGTCAGAGGTCAAAACAGGAAAGGGGAACAAAAGAAAGGGAACAAGTAGAGAATGGGGTAAGGCAGCAAGGGTACACTGGGTGGGGAAGCAAAGGGGATAATATGTAGTGCCAAATTTACATAGCCAAAACCACACAGTGATTACTAATACCTGGATTAATCTTTACTAATTAATGTGTGGTCAAAGATGGCCCATGTTTAGCAGTGGCAGTTTTGGCTGATTTGAAACTGCAAGGATAATTTGCTCCTCCATTTTTGTCAATGGCCAGGACCACTGAGCGCCAGAATATATTTAGCTAATTGTGTGCAATACGGAAGATTATTTTTAGAAGCCATCAAATACATGTGGCATGGACTCTGCTCTCTCATTGGCTGCTGCGCTTACCTACCGCTCAGAAAGTCTGACAGGCACTTTTGGGAGTAGGGAGACAGTAACATACATAGATACAGCGCCGGTCCCCATCGGCAATGGTTTGAATCTCCACCCCTTGCCACTACTGACTGCTGGCTGTGTGATGGGGTGTAACAGCAAACAGAGAGCGAGAGAGCGAGAGAGCGAGAGAGAGAGACAGACAGACAGACAGACAGACAGACAGACAGACAGAGACAGACAGACACATAAACACACAAAGAGAGACAGACAGAGAGAGAGAGAGAGAGACAGCGATAGATGAAAGAATATGGAAGAAGCGCAGGGTGTTGGAGGGAAACACCGAGACAGCTCAGAGCAGTGCATGGCAGAATGCAGGGCTGAAGAAGGAAAGAGGGAGGACACTGGAAGAGGAATAAAGGATGCAATGGACTAAGGCAGCAAAACAGGGCGAAATAGTGCAATGTGGGCCATGGTCAAATGCAACACAGGGATAGAGTCCATGTTCCTGGCTGTAAATCTTCATCTTGACAGTTTTTTAAAATAGAGACGAAGCATGACAGGGGACGGGGGGGAAAAAACTAGGGGGAAAGGGAGTGTGAAAAAGGCTATGAAGTAACACTGCCCTCGACACTAAAGGTCCATGACTTCAGACATTTTGGTATGTAACGGATATGCAGAGGAGAAACCCAGAGGCTGTAGGGGCTTCTCACTGAATTAAACAGAAATTCACCCTCAATCATTTTTTAGGGTTCATTTCACATCTCCTATGACTTCAGAGAGAAGTTGCGGGCATATTAATGGAACCAGGTCAAAAAGCCCCACAAAGGACAGAAAAAAGGAGATTTTAAATTTCTTTGGCTTATTATTTCTTCTCGCTCTCCCTCTTGGTTTGTGGAAGGGGTGCAGCGTGTGGATGCGTTGCAGGGAAGGATGCGGAGGGAGCAGGGTGGGGAAATGAGAGGAGGTGGCAGGGAGTGCAGACATGCCAGTGTACCTGCTGGGCGTCAGCTGTGTGAAGGGAGGAAGAGGAGAGAGAAGAGGAGGAGGAGGTAGAGTGGAGAAGGAGGTGGAGAGCAGCACCACGCTAGCAGGAGTTACGTTGGAGGAGTTCGAACAGAGGCTGCTGAGAAAACGAAAAAAAAAAAAAAAGTGGTTGTAAAAGGGCCAAGGTCAATCCCTCACTCATTTGCTTTGCAAACCTTTTCAGATTCCAGTGCACTGACTCTAAACAGGAAGACATGATGGATACTGACAGTACCCCATCATACATGACTGTAGGAGTACTAATACTAATACATTATCAGGAATCACGAATACTGACGTTTCATTTCATGTACTTGCATACATGAAATGAAATGAAAATTTGTTTCCCCCAGCCCACAGCATTGCAACACAAAGACAAAAACACAAGAACACATATATCAAACTACAAAAAAAAAAAAAAAAAAAAAAAAAAAATCATCACTGTCGGAGAGAACGAACGCCAGAATGGCTGTCGGAACTGCCGATCTGCATGGACTAGCAGTTAGCTTAGCATGCCCTGCTTCTGCGTCCTGTCAGACTGCCCTTGGAGTTTCCTCTTTGAGTGTGGCTCCGGGTAGGGGCCGTGGTCCTTGGGCCCACCGGATGCCGCAGACCAGGCTCCCTCAGCCAATCCAACGCCAGCTCTCCCAGTCAGACACCTTCGGCACACCTCCCCGCACTCCACCCGACAACACCAAAAACACAGTCGATGCTCGGCGAGGCTGCCGCCAGACCGCCCTCGGTGTTATTGGAACTGCCGGTCTGCATGGGCTAGCAGTTAGCTTAGCCTGCCCCGCTTCCGTGTCCTGCTAGACTGCCCTCGGTGTTACCTCTTTGGGTGCAGCTCCGGGCAGGGTTGTGGTCCTTGGGCCCACAGGATGCAGCAGACCAAGCTCTCCCAGCCAGATAAGGCAAAAAGTAGCTGAATGGACATTGACTCATTACACTGAAGTCTTACTCTTTGTATTCTTAAAATACCTGATCAATTAATCATTATTCATGTTCTTTACTCTAAAAGTAATTGTTTTTTACAGTTTTGGTAAAGGAGAACTCTTATATGAAAGTACTGCAAAAATGGCAACGCTGTAGAAACTTAAACAGATCACCTGAAATCCAGCTCTAATTGGCTATTGGTGAGGGCAGACTTAAAAAAATTAACCCCTCTCAGTCTTAGGGTGGTACATAATTTGGCGATAACCTTGTTTGAGAAGTCAACATGCATGCTGCTCTGGTGCTGGGACACACCAAGAATGGAAATTAGATTACGGATGCCTGAATGTGAACTATCTTTAGCCATATTCTGTCACTATCAACTCAGCCTCCACCCACACAGCAAACATCTCGACGACAAGTCAAGAAAAATAGTTAAAATTTGTATTCATTTTCAAGTCCTTTCGCACATGTACGGCCCAAATGTTTATGTCTGCAGGGGAAAACACAAAGCAAAAAAACAATATCCAAAATGGAGGGATGTCCTTGTCTACTGGAGGGGAACTCTCCATGATAAGAAAGCGTTGATCTGTAAAAGACCCACAGCCAGCCAAACAGCCTTTCTGTAGGCCTGCCTGAATCCTGACAATCTTGCCCTCGTCTTTTTTCTTCTTTTCTTTCTAATTCCTCGCTCCTGTTTCTGTGTCACCAAGAGTCAATGGCCCTATGAAATTACCTTCTGGCTCCTTCTCCTCTGTTATTCTCACGCCTTGCTTTCCTCTTGCCCTACTCTCTATCCTCTGCTCCAGAGAGCTTGTCACTCCCTCAATCTACCGCTGACTTGGTGGAGACAAAACACAAACGCACACACACACACATGCAAACACACGCACAAAAACAGGTGGCCAGTGGAGAGTAAACAATCTCTGCACTGACCAGTCAAGCCTGGGCTTCCTGGAGAATGTCAGGGCAATGCTGTGGAACCTGATCTCTATCAAACTCTGTCAGGCACCAATAGACACATGAGAGAGAGAGAAAGAGAGAGAGAGAGAGAGAGAGAGAGAGAGAGAGAGAGAGAGAGAGAGAGAGAGAGAGAGAGAGAGAGAGAGAGAGAGAGAGAGAGAGAGAGAGAGAGAGAGAGAGAGAGAGAGAGAGAGAGAGAGAGAGAGAGAGAGAGAGAGAGAGAGAGAGACAGAGAGACAGAGAGACAGAGACGGCGAGAGAGAAAGAGACAGAGAGAGAGCGAGAGAGAGAGAGTGTATGTGTGTGTGTGAGTGTCTGTGAATGAGTGAGTGAGTGTATGTGTCCAAGAGAAAAATGAAATGAAATGAAAGCCACTTTATTTGTCATTGTATTCTTACAATGAATTTGTCCTCTGCATTTAACCCATCCTATTGTATAGGAGCATTGGGCAGCTGCAGCGACCGAGGACCAATTCCAGTTCTTCTTTCCATTGCCTTGCTCAAGGGCACAGAGAGGAGGACCCTAACATGTATGTCTTTTTGATGGTGGGAGGAAACCGGAGCATTCGGAGGAAACCCACACAGACACAGGGAGAACATGTAAACTCCACACAGAAAGGACCTGGGACGACCTGGGGTTCGAACCCAGGACCTTCTTGCTGTGAGGCAACTGTGCTAATCACTGAGCCACCATGTTTGGTCTCATCAGTGTGTACTGATCTGCTTGTAGGGTGTAGGTTGAGGAGAGCTTGGAGAAGTGGAGGTATGCACTGGAGAGAAGAGGAATGAAAGTCAGTAGGCGCAAGATGGACTACATATGTGTGAATGAGAGGGACGACAGCGGAATGGTGAGGATGCAAGGGGTAGAGGTGACAAAGGCATATGAGTTTAAATACTTGGGGTCAACTGTCTAAAGTAACGGGGAGTGCAGAAGAGAGGTGAAAAAGAGAAGGCAGGCAGGGTGGAGTGGGTGGAGAAGAGTGTCAGGAGTGATTTGCGACAGAAGGGTACCAGCAAGAGTTAAAGGGAAGGTTTACAAGATGGTTGTGAGACCAGCTATGTTATATGGTTTGGAGACAGTGACACTGATGAAAATACAGGAGACGGAGCTGGAGGTGGCAGAGTTGAAGATGCTAAGATTTTCATTGGGAGTGATGAAGAAGGACAGGATTAGGAACGAGTATATTAGAGGGACAGCTCAGGTTGGACGGTTTGGAGACAAAGCAAGAGAGGCGAGATTGAGATGGCTTGGACATGTGCGGAGGAGAGATGCTGGGTATATTGGGAGAAGGATGCTGAATATGGAGCAGCCAGGGAAGAGGAAAAGAGGAAGGCCAAAGAGGAGGTTTATGGATGTGGTGAGGGAGGACATGCAGGTGGCTGGTGTGACAGAGGAAGATGCAGAGCACAGGAAGAGATGGCAACAGATGATGCGCAACCCGGAACGGGAGCAGCCGAAAATAGTAGGAGTAGTGTGTACTGATCTGCATGACTGCATAAGTGCATGTGTCCTGGCGTTGTGCTCATGACTCTTAATGAAGGGCTCGAGAGACGCAGGGAGTGAGTACGACAAAAAAATGGAGAGAGAGAGAGGCACACAGAGATGAAATGAAATGCTAAGAGGGAGCGAGAGAGAGAGAGAGAGAGAGAGAGAGAGAGAGAGAGAGAGAGAGAGAGAGAGAGAGAGAGAGAGAGAGAGAGAGAGAGAGGGGGAAAGCTGGAGAGAATAGGATGATGGTGGTGGAGCACCACAGGACCCTGAGGCAGAACCAATCCAGCAGACGAAAACACAATTTACAGCTGCTTGATCTGACACAGCCTTTTCATTCAAGGGGCCCATCAGATGTTTTGATAAAGTGGGTTTGAGAGCTGGTGCACATGAATACGTGTGTGTCCATGTGTGTGTGTGTTCATTTGTACGAGTGTGCAGGAGTAATATGTAAAATTCACCAGCGTGTGTCCATGAATGTTATCACATGAGTTTGTTAGGGTACATGTGTGTCTGTGGTATAGCTCCCTACATCTGTCTCCTGTGGGTGCAGGATTCATTTACATGTGTGTCTGGGCGAGCAAGCAGAACAGGCTAATTGAGGCCCCGTGGCTGTAGCCAGGGGCTCAGTGTCTATTTGCATACAGGAGAGCCATGGTAATTGAGGCATCAAGCCGTCCCTCTTTGTCTCTGTACAACACATGAAGAGCAAACTAATGGTCTGGAAGAGGACAATAATGGAGACTACCTGCAATGAATGCGATGATTGGTACAAAAAGTGGGGGGGATGCAGATAAGGATTATTATTATTCACCAGGATCTGTGTGTGTGTGTGTGCCTGTTCATGTGTTTGTTGGTGTGTGTGTGTGTGTGTGGGTCCTGCATCACCTGAAAGCAGGAAGGATTTTGAATTAGAGTGACCGAATGGAAGGAGATGTTTGTATGCACCACTGTGTGTGTGGCATGAATGCAGTCATGCATCCTGATTGTACGTTAGTGTGTCTAAATGTGCCCATCATCTACTTGTGTGCATGCGTCTGACTGACAGCTTCAGTTTGCACTGTGCTGATGTGAATGAATGGAGGCCATTTCTTCACCCTGCTGGTTCTGTCTCATCCATTCCTTACCCATATTACCTCTACCATTTCTAATTTACAATGCCCCCTCCATACAAATAAGTGCACCACTGGGTGCACAGAATAGATCTATCTGACTGGGGCTGGTGTGTGTGTGTGTGTGTGTGTGTGTGTGTGTGTGTGTGTGTGTGTGTGTGTGTGTATGTGTGTGTGTGTGTGTGTGTGTGTGTGTGTGTGAAAGTGAAAAGGAAGAGACAGATGGCTTGCAAACTAAACCAAGAGAGAGGCGTACAATATATTGAACAAAAATCCCCCTGGACGGACCAGAGCTGAGTGCTGTCCAAGTGAAACAAACATACAATTGTCTTTCTATTCATGTGTTGTGTACGTGTGTAATCGTGCACAACTGTGTAGGAGTGAGTACGTACACTTCCGACCTGTGTGGAGTGAGTTGTGAATGTGTGGGAGTGTGTGTGTGTGTGTGTGTGTGTGTGTGTGTGTACAAGTGTGTCTGTAGGCATGTGTGAGCCAGGCTGGCAGAGCAAAGTAGTTGGAAAGGAAAGCAGAAATGTACTCCCCTCCTTTATCTGCTCAACTGAATAAAACATGCACGTCTTAAGTCTGATGTGCGCAATATGATACCATTTCCCTGAGTTAACACAAAGCACCAGCACTGAGTTTGGACATGGAAGATACCACAGTGGTTTGTTGGCTGATTGGTTGGAGTTTGATTATATGATTATATGGCTTCAATATATATATATAGGAATCAATGAACAGAAATTGCCTTGAAATCTCACTAATTGTGGATGACGATTCGGGGTGCCGTGCACTTACACTTCCCAATGTATGGTTGTTGAAAGCAGCCAATCTAAATCACTTTGTTTGTTTTTTTGGATTCCCCCCCCTTTCTCCCCAATTGTACCTGACCAATTATCCCACTCTTCCGAGCCATCCCGGTTGCTGCTCCACCTCCTCTGCAGGTCCAGGGAGGGCTGCAGACTACCACATGCCTACTCCGATACATGTGGAGTCGCCAGCCGCTTCTTTTCACCTGACAGTGAGGAGTTTCACCAGGGGGATGTAGCATGTGGGAGGATCACACTATTCCCCCCAGTTCCCCCTCCCCTCTGAACAGGTGCCCCGACCGACCAGAGGAGGCGCTAGTGCAGCGACCAGGACACATACCCACATCCGGCTTCCTACCCACAGACACGGCCAATTGTGCCTGTAGGGACGCCCAACCAAGTCGGAGGTAACACAGGGATTCGAAACAGCAATCCCTATGTTGATAGGCAACAGAATAGACTGCCACACCACCTGAACACTAAATTACGTCTAAGAAGCATTAACTTTTTTTTTTGAGCGGTTAGATCAACAAATGGTAAATGTGCTTCTCTTTTTCTATAAATTTATTTCTGATTTTTCCCTTTTTCTCCCAATTTAGTGGCCAATCACTCCCTATTCTAATTCAAACACCCACCCTCGTACTGTATGCATTCTCCAACTGCATCTCTCCGGCTGGCAGTTTTGAAGGACTCGCCTCGCCACTTTCGTGACAATGTGAATCCAGGCCGAATCACTGCTTTTTCCGACACACCCAGAGACGCAGTCATGTGACGAACACAAGCCGACTCCGCCCCCCTCCCGAAGACAGCGTCACCAATTATTGCTGCTTCATTGAATCCGGCCATAGTCGAATCTGACGAGACCAAGGCGCGAACCCCAGTGGGCAACTGTATCAACACAAAGCCGATGCTTAGACCGCTACACCACCGCGGACCCCGATGTGCTTCTCTTTTGATGAATCGTTGTCATTTAGGGCCCTGTGACCCTAAAAACCTTGCATAGGCTATGTGTTTTGTAAAATGCATGTTCTGTTATTTCACTGTTTTACCTTCATGAAATTGAAAATTGCAGAGCTTTAATTTTTAACGTTCTGGGGACCTAGTTACAGCTTAGGTATGTAGTTTTACTTTGACAGTGTCATCAGAAAGTGTGCAAAGCTGGATGTTTGGGCCTGCCTTTTGTTTAGGCTGCCCCCTCACATTATGAGAACTGGAGCATCTAACAATACTGGCTGCCTTCCTAGTCATCCCTCCAGCCACCACTCACTTCAAAGCATCTCACTCTGATAGAAAGAAAAAAAAGAAAACCCCTCAGAAATCGGCTACAGCCCAAGTAAGGCCGTGGGCAGTGTGCTGAACAATGTGGACACACCGCTGGTGCAGGAGGCTAATGAGGCTGCCTGGGAAACCATCCATGTACTCCTGACTGAGAGCTTCATTGGTGTCCGCTCTGCAGCCATGCTCCTCTCCCCTCTTCCTCTTCCTCGTCTCTAGCTGCTTATTTGAAATACTGAACTGGTAGAATAATAACAGAGGATGAGCTGGGCTCCATAATCTCTCATCATCAGCCGCTTCTCCAGAGTCGGGTCTAGTTGGCAGCAAGCTAAGTAGGGCACTCCATACGTCCCTCTCCCCAGCAACGTCCTCCAGCTCCTCCTGAGGGGATTCCAAGACGTTCCCAGGCCAAAATGGACATGTAGTCCCTGCAACGAGTTCTGGTTCTTCCCTGGAGTCTCCTCCCAGACCAGTCTGCAATGCCGGAAGTTGGCACACCCCGGTCTCCGCCTTTGCCTGCCATCCGGCCTACACTGCACCCTACCCCAATGCTCATCCCTGCGGATGGTGGGTCCATAATTTATTCATTTATTTATCAACTTCTTTGAATGCCAGGAAAGGAGGAAGCCCTCTATGTGACCTGGTCATGTGGCAGACTAATGATCTACGCTGGTGACACAGCCATTGTACTTGTGAATGTGTAAGGTCACCTGCTTTGTAACTCGAAGCCTCTGCTGTCTTCTCTCTCCTCCTCTCCATCTATGCCCACTGTTCTATGTGGAAAAACTAATTAGACACCGCTGAACTATCCGCCCTCCTCTTTTATATATAAAAAAAAGGATGGCAAAAGGTTTGTGCCCTTGCCAATGTTTTACCCTGGGCTTAGACAGCTCTATTACTGAACTTGCCTCTCAATGCTGCGAGTTACCAGCTGTTGAGCCTGCCCGAAGGATTTCCCTTTCAGCCGCTCTCCTATTGTCAGTTCCCTGCACATGCCTACCACAGGGATACCACATGCATTATCGCACTCTGGATTATTATGGAGAAGTATGCAACAGCTTGAATGTATGTGAAGAGTTGTGTTGTAATGGTGTGTGCGTGGGGACGTGTGTGTAATTTTGTTTGACACGCTTAAATGAGGCAGCTCAATGTCTGTAAGATGCTCAACAGGGATCTTAGGGGTACAGGATGAGAGACCACACTATTAGAAACATATGCTTGTGTGTGTGTGTGTGTGTGTTTACCTTCGCCAGATGAGCAGGCCCACTCCCATGGAGAGTAGCATGATGAGAGCGGCCACAGACACCACCACTATAATAACCACAGGATTCTGCTCACTGGATGCCAGTGCCACTGCAAAAGGTACAACATACCCAGTGCACAATGTGAATACATACCCACAAGAAAATACACACTGAGGCAAAATGCACACACACACACAGGCACTAGCAAATCACACACATGCACACACACCGTGCATGCGCACATGCGCGCGCGCACACACACACACGCATGTCTGCAAAGGATTACAACTGCAGAAAACACAAACTCATGTTTGCACACTGCGTGGAGTTGTGGTCAAACAAGTATGAACACCTACACTGTGCGATAATACAAAGGAATTTACACTCACATACAGAATTTACACTCACATACACAGGCAGACTCGTTGAGGGAGTGAGAGCAAATAAAGGGTTAGCAGTATGAGCAACACTAGAATGACCAAGGCCGTCATTTTGATGGTTTTGGATTTTCCCCGTTTAATAACTTTGTAAAAAAAAAAAAAAGATACAGACCTGCCGCTCCCTGAATGTGCCTAAAATTGCATATATTTGCATTGAAATGAGTTTTAGATCAATTGCACAAAAAAAGTAAGGTTAAAATCTACCTAAAGCGACCATGAGCCGTCAAAAAGACGGCTCGTAATTTGTGCATCACGGTGCGTGTCATGTCAGTATTTATGATGTGTGTTGGTCACATCATTTCCTTCGTGAAGTTTGCTGCTCTCTCCTAGAAACACACTAGTGTCCTCCAGTGTAGAGCAATAGTGTAAACTTGATTTCAGATTATTGCCAACATGTCTGGTTACAGACGCCATTACAGACGCACCATGACTACCACCGACACATTGCAGTATTTACAGGCGTTGGAAAGTGGCCATTTTAAATTGGTTGAAAAATAGTATTAAAAGTTGTTGAAATGCTAATTTGGTGTCACCTAGTTTCATAAGACATACTAACATATGTAATGCATTAACATCTCAATTGGGTATTTATAGCTTGACAGAATATAGAGTTTAAAAACCGCGGCAGTAAAAATGACCACCCACGGTCGTTCTAGTAGTTTTTAAGTTCCAGTCGTAGCTTGAGACTGTTTTAATATTTATTTTCAGTTCTTTTTTTACATTTCACATTTTACAGGCCTTGTAAGGTTTGTTGGATTAGCAATATATGTTTTCTGTTTTGTTTTTCAGGTAATATTTTCACTTTTATACTTTTGCTGTTCAAGTTTTCTGAAGTTTAAATTGTTTAAAAATAGTATTATAGTTGTTAAAATGTTAATTTTGGTGTCAGTCGTTTCCTAACAGACATATGCATTAATATCTCAAATGGGTATTTATCTTGACAGAATATAGTTTAAAATCCGATGGTCATTGTGACTACCCATGGTCGTTTTAGGTAAGAGTGAAATCCCACTTGTTCTTTAAAAAAATGAAGGATCGCCGATTCGTTTCTGTTTTGATATAATTCGTTTTATTTCGCCTCGCTGCCTTGCACCGCTGTGGCACAGGTGTATGTTGTCAAAGAGCTCCTTAACAGTTTCGGCAACATGAGGGTTTGAATGCAGACACTCTTAAGATTAGATATAACATCATTAAACCGTACCCCAACTTGCCCCCCTCCACACACACACACACACATAGGAGTGAGACATTTAGCCCCCTGCTGCTCTAGTGGTTGTTAGTGGCCCCCAGCAGAACACACACTCCCTCTGGTGGTGTTTCTAAATGAGCGGGTATGAAGCAGGTAACTGCTGAGTTTCAGAGCGTGGGTGCTAAGCCAAGCCATCTCTTGGATAATTAAATGTTTTAAAAGAAGGATTCATAAAGAATTAAAATTGAGGTTTGTGCATCTGCACATAAATACATACATACACACGCTGGGAGAAGGCACAGGGGACATGCTATAAACCTGCACAAACGGGAACCGTTTCACAGCTGACTTGGAAAATCCCAGATCTTCACATATTCTCAGACACAGGCACATCTCTCTCTCTCTCGGTCTCTCATCCTGTTTCTATTTCACTCACTCTGACAGCAGGCCTCTTTGTGTGGGCTGGCCAGGCGCCTACACAAACCCCTATCCCAAGTTGCCTGGCAGCCCTGGAACAAGGAAGAGGAGATAGAGGAGAGAAAGCGAGAAGGAGAAGGCGGGGGAAGTGATACCGGCTACTCACACTCGCCAAGTGTCTGCAGCTCCAGGGGGGTGCTGTATGCTCCGTAGTCGATGGGTGGCGGAGAAGAGGAGGAGATGGATGAAGAGGATGAGGCGGCAGAGGAGGAGGAGGATGAGGAGAGAGGGGGGGAGGAGAGCGATGAGGAGGGCGCCGGCGTGGAGAAGGGGCGGATGAGGAAAATGTACGTGGTGCCCGGTTTGAGGTTATTGACACTGATGCGGGTGGCAGAAGTCTTCACTGTAGAGTAACTCTGGTCTTTTTGTTCCTGCGGAGGGGAGGGAGAGAGAGGCAGAAAAAGACAAGAGCAGAGGCGTGAGAAGTGTAGGTGGAAGCCACTTGTGTTTATTTTAGGAGTTTAGTCAGAACGCTAAGAAAGTGCAAGACAGTACTGAATTCACACCACATGCTTCGCTGATGTTTGCACGTACTGCGAGAGTGAGTTGGAAGGAGGAGAGAAAGTTTTAGAGATCTGGACAAAGTCTGAGGAGAAAAGGTGATGCCAGAGCCATTGTAAAACAGGTTGAATGGAAATGTAGTCTCATGAAAAAGCCGGTCAGAAAAAACACCGTTGCATTTGTAGGAAAGGTACTCAGATGACTAAAAATGGTATTCAACATGTTCATACGCAATGAAAATGAGTCCAGCCATGCACAAGGCTGTACAGTGGGGGCAAGGGACGGAAAACACACATTACCATCATTCTACTTGTTCACTGACGTTTATTCCCCAACCCCTCATAATAGTTATTTGGCATCTCTGCCTCATTTCAGCAAACGCCACTCTCTCTGTGCATCCATCACCCCTTTGCATGTCAGTAAAATCCCTCCAAGAGAATGAGTGGTATGTTCAGAATGCTTTGCTTCTGGAGCTGGCATACACACATGCACGCAAAGCTGCATCAGTAAGAATACATACACACATGCACGCAAAGCTGCATCAGTAAAAATACATATAGACATGCACACAAAGCTGCAACAGTAAAAATACATATACACATGCACACAAAGCTGCATCAGTAAAAATACAGTACAGAATCAGTGATATGTATGAGGGCATGGTATCATGCAAAACCTGAAGCTTTGTATGGCGAATATCATGTGTTCGTGTGTGTGCATTTATGTGTGTGTGTGCGCACGTGTATGTACATGCATAAACACATGTATATATTTTCTTGCTTGCAGGTGGTCATAGGATTTGGAGCTGCCTGCGTGATCTTTAATGCTCTTTTACACTACACGTGTGCATGAATAAGCACTGCATGGAAAGCCAACAAAGGACATATAGAGGGGGGGGAGTTAGGGGAGGGGGGGAGCAAAAGAAATTGAGAGAGAGAGAGACAGACAGAGAGAGAGAGACAGACAGAGAATGAGAATGCCGGCTGTAATGAGTGCCTCTTGTGGAGTGAGATAGAACAGGATGTGGGACAGGAAAAAAGAGCAGAGACAAACAGGGGTGGACAGAGGTGGTGGCTACATGGACGAAGCCTCGTAACAGCACGGAGGCAGTGGTGGGGTTAGACGGAGGTTAAAAATGAAGGTAAAAGGAGCAAGAGATTGAACACAGGCAGAGGGATACTGAGGGAGGGCGGAGGCGGGGGCAGGAGCAATGGTGAGGGTCAGGGGAGGAAGACGAGGTGAAGAGCAGAGATAGAGAGAGAGAGAGATTAAGGAAAAGATGGTACGCTAAAGATAAAGATGAGAATTTAAAGGGTGGCACAGAGTGTTTGGAGAGATTTATGTGCCAATATAAAGGCAGAGAGTGAGAAAATATTGTAAGTGATAAACTGTACCTACTGCAAAGATAACAGTGATAACAAATAATGAAAAACAATTAAATAAGACAAAAGGAGAGAAAGGACACATAACTCTTTACAAGGGACACAAAAAAAAAATCACTCCAATGAAGTATGTCAATGAAGTGAGTTTGGAAAGGTAATGCTGATTTACTGGAGTATGGAAAGAGTGTGATGATGGACAGATGAAGGCAAGATGTGTGATAAGATAAGAAAGTACAAATATTAACGCAGTACTGATATTCTCATTGTCTCATACAATGCAGCCTGTCAGGACACTGGGAAGTAAGTTTTCACATTCATAGATTGTACGCCAATATCATCACCAGCAGACACAACTACGGCAGCATTTCAGAAGACTGCTGAGTATTATGGCGGCTAATGGAGTTTTCACATATATATTGGGATAGTCCAACCTTTGGGGTTTTCCTCTGTGTGGAGTTTGCATGTTCTCCCCATGTCTGTGTGGGTTTCCTTCGGGTGCTCCGGTTTCTTCCCACAGTCCAAAGACATGTAGGTCAGGTGAATCGGCCATACTAAATTGTCCCTAGGTGTGAATGTGTGTGTGAGCCCTGTGATGGCCTGGAGGCCTGTCCAGGGTGTCTCCCCGCCTGTTGCCCAATGACTGCTAGGATGGACTCCAGCATCCTCGCGACCCTGAGAGCAGGATAAGCGGTTTGGATAATGGATGGATGGATGGAGATATATGGAGATACATGTCCAAACCATCTCAATCTTGCCTCTTGCTTTGTCTCTAAACCATCCAACCTGAGTTGTCCCTCTAATATACTCGTTCCTAATCCTGTCCTTCTTCATCACTCCCAATGAAAAGCTTAGCATCCTCAACTCTGCCACCTCCAGCTACCCCTCCTGTCTTTTCGTCAGTGCCACTGTCTCCAAACCATATAACATAGCTGGTCTCACAACCATCTTGTAAACGTTCCCTTTAACTCTTGCTGGTACCCTTCTGTCGCAAATCACTCCTGTCTTTCTTCTCCACCCACTCCACCCTGCCTACACTCTCTTCTTCAGCTCTCTCCTGCACTCCCAGTTACTTTGGACAGTTTACCCCAACTACATATATAAACTTATCCACCTTCGTCACCTCCACTCCTTCCACATTCTACTGTCGTCCCTCTTTTTCACGCATAGGTATTCCATCTTGCGCCTACTGACTTTCATTCCTCTTCTCTCCAGTACATACCTCCACCTCTCCAGGCTCTCCTCAACCTGCTCCCTACTCTCGCTACAGATCACAATGTCATCCGTGAACATCATCGTCCACCGAGACTCCTGCCTGATCTCGTCCATCAACCTGTCCATCACCATGGCAAACAAGAAAGGGCCCAGAGCTGATCCTTGATGTAATCCCACCTCCACCTTGAACTCATCTGTCATTCCAACCGCTCACCTCACCACTGTCACACTTCCCTCATACATATCCTGCACGACTCCTACATACTTCTCTGCAACTCCCGACTTCCTCATACAAAACCACACCTCCTCTCTCGGCACCCTGTCATATGCTTTCTCTAAATCTAAAAGACACAATCGAACTCCTGGCCTTCTCCATCAACACTCTCAAAGCAAACATCACATCCGTAGTGCTCTTTCCTGGCATGAAACCATACTGCTGCTCGCTAATCATCACATCTCCTCCTAACCTAGCCTTCATTACTCTTTCAGCAGACAGCAGGGCGCTCGATGGTGTTTGCGGCAGAAGAGCCCAATAGGAGCATGAGCCCTATCGGACTAACGGCACAAACATCAGATGGCATGCAGAGGAACCACTCTGCTGGTCAATGGATGGCGTCACTTGACAAGCAAGCTGTCACTGCGGGGTAACCTCTTTATCTAGTGAGCCCGTTGCACTACGGTGTACCGTTAAGGAATGGGTTCTGAGGTCCAGAGGGACTGTTCGGCGGGGGCACGACACCGACTGTCTTAACTACTGTGCAAGGTGTGGTGTAAGGAGCGCTCGATGGAAAAAGCACTTGCGAGGAGAGCTTGTGTGCTTCCCGAGTTTCAACTGCATCACAGTCATCATCGTTTCGATGGACTGCTGAAGCGATTACTCTTTCACATATCTTCATGCTGTGGCTGATCAACTTTATACCTCTGTAGCTGCTACAGCTCTGCACACCACCCTTATTCTTGAAAATCGGTACCAGTACGCTTCTTCTCCACTCCTCAGGCATCCTCTCAGTTTCCAAGATTGTGTTAAACAACTGTGTGTGTGTATATATATATAATCCAGTGAGTCACGTAAACTCTTTGAGACAGCACAAGCCTGTTTCCTGCCATAAGCAATTATTTAAGATCATTTTGCTCCTTATTTGTTGAGTACTTTCCCTACCATTGAGTGTTTCTTTAAACAACGTTTTACATTTAGTATATATATATATATAAAATTATATATGGGTGGCACAGTGGTTAGTATGCTCGCCTCACAGCAAGAAGGTCCTGGGTTCAAGCTCTGGGTTAATCCAACCTTGGGGGGTGTCCCGGGTTGTCCTCTGTGTGGCGTTTGCATGTTCTCCCCGTGTCTGCGTGGGTTTCCTCCGGGTGCTCCGGTTTCCTCCAAAGACATGTAGGTCAGGTGAATCGGCCGTACTAAACTGTCCCTAGGTGTGTGTGTGTGTGTGTGTGTGTGTGTGTGTGTGTGTGTGTGTGGGCCCTGTGCGATGGACTGGCGGCCTGTCCAGGGTGTCTCCCCGCCTACCGCCCAGTGACTGCTGGGATAGGCTTCAGCATCCCCGTAACCCTGAGAGCAGGATAAGTGGTTGGAATAATGGATGGATGGAATGTGTATATATATATATATATATATATATATATATATATATATATATATATATATATATATACACACACACACACACACAGTATGTACAAAAGTATTAGGACACCTGGCTTTTATGACATCTCATTGTAAATCCATAGGCATTAATATGGAGTTGGTCCCCCCTTTGCAGCTATAACGGCTTCCACTCTTCTGGGAAGGCTTTCCACAAGATTTTGGAGTGTGTCTGTGGGAATTTTTGCCCATTCATCCAGAAGAGCATATGTGAGGTCAGGCACTGATGTTGGACGAGAAGACCTGGCTCGCAATCTCCGTTCTAGTTCATCCCAAAGGTGTTCCATGGAGTTGAGGTCAGGGCTCTGTGCAGGCCAGTCAAGTTCTTCCACACCAAACTCACCCAACCATGTCTTAATGGACCTTGCTTTGTGCACTGGGGCACAGTCATGCTGGAACAGAAAAGGGTCCTCCCCAAACTGTTCCAACCAAGTTAGAAGCATAGAATAGTCCAAAATGTCTTGGTATGCTGAAGCATTAAGATTTCCCTTCACTGGAACTAAGGGGCCTAGCCCACCCCCTGAAAAACAATCCCATACCATTACCCCTCCTCTACCAAACTTGACAGTTGGCACAATGCAGTCAGGCAGGTAATGTTCTCTTGGCATCTGCCAAACCCAGACTCGTCCATCAGACTGCCAGACAGACAAGCGTGATTCATCACTCCACAGAACACGTTCCCACTGCTCCAGAGTCCAGTGGCAGCTTGCTTTACACCACTCCATCCGATGCTTGACATTGTGCTTGGTGATGTAAGGCTTGCATGCAGCTGCTCGGCCATGGAAACCCATTCCATGAAGCTCCCGGCGCACAGTTTTTGTGCTGATGTTAATGCCAGAGGAAGTTTGGAACTCTGCGGTTATTGAGTCAACAGAGTGTTGACGACTTTTACGCACTATGCGCCTCAGCACTCGTTGACCCCGCTGTGTGACTTTACGTGGTCTGCCACTTCGTGGCTGAGTTGCTGTTGTTCCTAAACGCTTCCACTTTTCAATAATCACTTACAGTGGACCGTGGAATATCTAGCAGGGAAGAAATTTCACGAACTGACTTATTGCAAAGGTGGCATCCTATGACAGTACCACGCTTGAATTCACTGAGCTCTTCAGAACGACCCATTCTTTCACAAATGTTTGTAAATGCAGACCGCATGGCTAGCTGCTGGATTTCATACACCTGCGACAATGGGTCTGAATGAAACACCTGAATTCAATGATTAAGCGGTGTGTCCCAATACTTTTGCACACACACACACACACACACACACACACACACACACGTATATATTCGGCTATCCGGATATTAATTCGTTGAGTAGGTATTCGGTTTTCGGGTATTTTTTTCCCCTCTTTTTGCTAAATGCAGGCTATCAGTAAAGGTGAGTGACGAGTGATTTGTGATTTTTTTTTGTCAGAAATCTTTCGGAGTATTACACTGTTCAGCCTACTGCTATGGCTAGCTCATTAAACGTGTTGTTATAACATAAAGATGGGTGTTTTGCATATTTGACTGTTGTTAGGTTCAGGTTGTAAAACTTTATAGACTTAGGTTAATAGTTGACTGAAACCTGGAACTGGATTTGGTCCTCGTGCACTGCACTGCGGCTGCCCAGTGCTCCTAGTGTATAGGAAGGGTTAAATTCAGACGACAAACTTTGCGAGTACTGAGAAACGACAACAAAGAAATAATAAATGAATATGAATCTTATAAATCACAAATCTTAAATTTGTTGGCGCTAGTATGCCGTTTTTGCGCTTCTGTTTCACAGCGCTTTGTTGGGCATCATCTCGGAGTCGGAGCCTATTATAACGAGCATTTATGTAGATCCACAATTTATCCATGATAAGAAAAAAGGTCACAAGCTTTAATTGTGTCACAAGAAGTGCACAGAGAGGACCTCGTGCAACCAAATCCCCCAGGATTACTACAAACACGCATCAAAAACACCAAACCTGTTGGAAAATGTTTTTTATTAACAAATAACACAAACATCAATACAGTATAAAAACAGAATCCTTAATTAATGCCTTTAATTAAACCGAAAGACACATGTTGCACCGCTATGCCGTCCATCTCAGCCGAACAAGAGGTTTTTCCTTCCAAGTTCTACAAAATGTCACACTGAGACTAAGCGGCATCCAGCCGTGAATTTATTTTGGACTGTGGTGTGTGGTATTATAAAATAAGTAGAGCAGCAAAATTAAGGAGCATTGCAATTTAAATGTGTGCGTGTACATTTGTGCGGGTTAGTTTACCTTCTCGTAGTATTTGACCTCATACTCGGTGCGGCTGCTGTTGGGATAGGAAGGCTCCCTCCACACCAAGGTCACACTCTTCTGTTCAATTTTCTCAGCTCGCAGTTCACTGATCAGAGAGGGCGCTACAGGAGGAAGGAAGGAGAGAGGGAGAGAGAGAAAGAGAGAGAGAGAGAGATGTGGTGGTTAGCTAAGAAATATCAATTATGAAAATGACAGCTGTAGGAGTTTTCTCTTAATAACACGACCGACACCGATCGGTCTGTCTTCCTTCACATAAACCACATTCCAAACTTCACCACCTGTTTCTGGAAGGGACAGGGCTATTTTTTTCTTTTTTTTTTGGTGGTTTTTTTTCTCCCTTTTTCTCCTTAATTGTACTTGGCCACTTACCCCACTCTTCTGAGCCATCCCGGTTGCTGCTCCACCCCCTCTGCTGATCCGGTGAGGGCTGCAAACTACCACATGCCTCCTCCAATATATGTGGAGTCGCCAGCCGCTTCTTTTCACCTGACAGTGAGGAGTTTCGCCAGGGGGATGTAGCATGTGGGAGGATCACACTATTCCCCCCAGTTCCCCCCTCCCCTTGAACAGGCACTCTGACTGACCAGAGGAGGCACTAGTGCAGCGACCAGGACACATACCCACATCCGGCTTCCCACCCGCAGACACGGCCAATTGTGTCTGTAGGGATGCCCGAACAAGCCAGAGGTAACACGGGGATTCGATCCGGTGATCCCTGTGTTGGTAGGCAACGGAATAGACCGCTACGCTACCCAGCTGCCTCCCAGAGCCAATTTTTTTCATGAGGTTAAAGTAATCCTTAAGTTGAAACCTGGCACTAGAGTCTAAACTCAGGAAGGGTGCAACAGTGAAAGAAGGAAAACGAACAGCAAGATGGGTTGTTGGCATAAGAGAGAGTGAAGGCTACACAAGGATGTCAGGAGAATAGAGGAAGAAAAGAAGTGAGAGGGTGAGAGGAGATGACAGGTAAGGAGGTGAGAAGTAATGAATCAATTATCTAAGTAGCTTCGTATCAGGAAGACAACTTTATTGCACTCATCAACGATCCATGACTCTGCAGAGACTGCACTTGCACACGCGTGCACGTGACATCGAACAGGGCCTGGATCAGTGTTGTGAGAATGACAGCAGATCCATACTGATATGGACTGACTGACAACTCTGCATTGACAGGAGGCTAAAGGATGGAGACTATCTTAATCACAAATCTGTCAGTCTGTCTCTCGCTTCTAAACCGACCTGACTCATAACTTTTTCTGACTCAATCCGACGGACCTGCAGTGAAATGCTGGCAAATATTTTCACCCCCATTTTCGATCAAGTTGGGAGAAGAAATGCCCAAACAAAACTGTAAGCTCCAAAACATGGAAAATGAGCATCAGTGAGCGTCGGATCAATAGCTAATCAATTCTATTATGCAGAAGGGAGTACTTTTTGTTCAGATGACAGAAAGTCCAGTTTTAAAATTGGTAAGCACCAACCATTCTAGCCAGCAGTGCCAACTTCCCTTTGCTTAACGAGCAAGCTAAATGAGATGTCAATCAAATATGCTGGGGGAAAAAAACGAGTGTATAGTTGAGTAGGTCTAAAGGCCATCATGAGAGTGAAGGGTGGTTTTATTGGGCCTTAACCATCAAATTTGGAGACAGGGGAAAGTATAGAGGGGAATTTATTGCTTTCATCATGTATCTTCTATTTGATTTGGTGTGCTGTATAATGCTTCAAAATGGCTAAGTTTCCATTTCCCCCACAAGGGTGTTTGGCCATTTATGCTCACTTCTTCTGTAATGCAGCTATGTTATTCTCTCCCTCCTGTCTTTCTGTCTTGTGCTGTGTGTGTCCCCCCGCTTTTCTCCCCAATTGTCAATTGTATCTGGCCAATTACATTACCCCACTCTTCCGAGCCATCCCGGTCGCTGCTCCACCCCCTCTGCCGATCCGGGGAGGGCTGCAGACTACCACATGCCTCCACCGATACATGTGGAGTCACCAGCTGTTTCCTTTCACCTGACAGTGAGGAGTTTCACCAGGGGGACGTAATACATAGGAGGCTCACGCGATTCTCCCCAGTTCCGTCTCCCCCCCAAACAGGTGGCCCAACCCACCAGAGGAGGCGCTAGTGCAGCGACCAGGACACATACCCACATCTGGCTTCCCACCCGCAGACACAGTCAATTGTGTCTGTAGGGACATCCGACCAAGCCGGAAGTAGCAAGGGGATTTGAACCGGTGATCCCCGAGTTGGTAGGCAATGGAATAGACCACCATGCCACCCGGACGCCCCTGTGCTGTATATTTCTGATCACACCTTTGTCTGTCATTCATTTCTATCCGCTTTTCTCAACCACCCTGACCCCCTTACCAATCCTGAATGGTGCGAGAGTCACTTCCTGTTTTTCTTTATGTGACCTTTAACTATTAATCTCCCTCCTAAATGAAACTAAAACACATCCACTTATGAGCGCTAGCGTTCACATACATGCAAGCACACACAGGCATGCATGCACGCACGCGTTCATTCATTCATTCATCATCAGCTGCCTCTCCAGGGTCGGGTTGTGGTGGCAGTAAGCTAAGTAGGGCATTCCAGATGTCCCTCTCCCTAGCAACACCCTCCAGCTCCTCCTGGGGGAACCCAAGGCGTTCCCAGGCCAGATTGGACATGTAGTCCCTCCAGCGAGTTCTGGGTCTACCTTGGGGTCTCCTCCCAGTTGGCTGTGCCCGGTAAACCTCCAAAAAACCCTCCAAAGAAAGGCGCCCAGGAGGCATCCTAATCAGATGCCCGAACCCCCTCAACTGGCTCCTTTTGATGCGAAGCAGCAGCAGCTCTACTCCAAGCTTCCTCCGGATGTCCAAGCTCCTCACCCTATCTCTAAGGCTGAGCCCAGACACCCTACGCAGGAAGCTCATTTCAGCCGCTTGTATCTGCGATCTCACCCTTTCGGTCACTACCCAAAGCTCATGACCATAGGTGAGGGTTGGAACGAAGATTGACTGGTAAATTGAGAGCTTTGCCTTCCGGCTCAGCTCCTTCTTCACCACAGTGGTCCAGTATAACGTCCGCATTGCAGGGGGTGTTTTGCCCATGCATGCACGTGCCCCCCTGCATGAGATCTAAATTTGAGAAACACACTCACATGCTTGGCTGCTTACGTCAATCTATTTAAAGCACGGACATCCGGTCTCCACCTCATAGTCGTAGGATAATGAAGTCATTTTAGCCAGCGGATCAAAGTCAAACTTAATCTACCTGTCGGTCATTCCATCTTTCTCTGTCTCTGTTTTGATCTCTCTGCTTTAGAAAGGAAGCAAGCAAGGAAGAAAGAAAAACCACAGGTCTTTTCCATAATTCATGCTCACTTCCGTGGCTGGGACTTTGTTCACAAAGGTGTGTATGTGTACATCAATGTGCGTGTATGTGTACTGTATTGGTGTCTATTTCTGTGGACTAATGACTGTTGAATCCACTGCTACTCTATCTGCCCTATCTGTAACAGCAGGTCAAAAGTTGAGAGGCAAAATATCAGAACAGTTTTGCCAAGGGCCACCACTCTGTGTGCATGTGTGTGTGTTTCTTCTGGATCGCCACCTGGCTGTGGTGGAGAAGCTTGCGTGTACCAATAATCCCATGAGCTATGCCGTCCGGAGCTTAGCTCATGGTAGGGTCACCCAAGGTGGATAGGTCAAGGGGGAGGTTCCAGATGAAGCACAACCCAACAAAGACCTCAACACTGAAACTGGCGAAAAATGTCTCCAGGCCATAACGGCAGTGAAGGTGGGTGAAGGCTGCAACAGAGGTTGGTCCCCAATCGTCTTGGTTCTCTATGCCATTGGACGCTGGCCACCCTCTGCCAAGGACTGTGTGGTGGCTGCAGGCGCATCAGCCTCTCCACATAACAAGCTGTCACGTGCAGGCGTCCTCCCATTATGTGGCTCCAGGATCAACCTCTATGCCCACCTGAGGACCCAAAGGGACCCAGAGGGAGGATGGCCATAATCGACCCCGAGTGACTGCCAATGATGATGATGATGATGACGATGATGTATGTGCGTGTGTGTGTGTCTGCACACATAGCTACCAAACACTGCCAAAACTATGGCATGAAAGAAAGTAGGGAGGAAAACGCACAAACAAATGAGAAATCGAGAGTGAGTCAAAAAGGAAAGCTGTAGAGATGGGGGGTAAACAGGCAGAGGAGAGGCAGAGATGGTGCAAAATTAAGTGAATATTAAAAGGAATAAAAAGAGAAGAGTCTCTAACACTCACCAACACAACCCAACCCCTTGTCCACACGTACGGAAACAGAACCCTTCATACCAAATTAACAACATATCGCCAACTTGTTCCCCCCCATCTCCCATCTACAACTGCAGACTGCTGCTCGCTATTCATCCCCTCTGTGTTGGATTATGCATGCGACTGCTGCCTGCCTCCAAACACCCAACTCCAAATTACATCACAGTTCAATTGGACACACAAAAAAGGATTTTCAGACAAGCGCCAATTCTACACAAAAGCACACACATGCTAGCACCCATACACACACTTTCACAAATGTACTGTGTGGACACTCACAGACACACAGCCATGTGAAGGCATGTAATGAACAGCTAAGACAGCGCTGCGGCATCTTGGTCTCACAGGCAGCGAGTGGTTTGTTATTTGTATTCAAGGACACCAAACAATGGTAACTAAGTGGATGTAATAGTTACTAAGACACACACAGTCAAACATGAGTGTAGTTGTGCACAAGAATTTCTGCATACGCACACAAACACATTGCTGGTCAGAGAGAGTATATGACTCTAAAGGTTGTATAGTTCTTGCTCGGTTGCCATATTTCTGGGGAGGAAATTGATAGCAAGTGCCCTCCGAATTGGGTATCGCACGCGCACACACACACACACACACACACACACACACACACACACACACACACACACACACACACACACACACACACACACACACACACACAGATATGCCAACACACGCACATGCATGCACCATCACACAGTCATTTCAGCAAGCAATATAGCAGAGGTGATGGCCTTGCAGTCTTCAAACCTTTCCAGCTTTGCTGTGGAAATGAAAAGCAGGCGTTTTCAAAACCTCATCATGCTGCAGGAATCACATGGCAGACACGCTGATAGGAACTTGTTACAAAGACATACAACTTTTGATGGGATCCCATATGAAAGCTCTGCAGTACAAATATCAATCACTGATATAGATAATGGCCTGTCAGCTTCAAAGGGATGTTATCATGAGAGGAAACGCCAGGCATGAGGTGGCTCTGTGGGGAAACATCTGAGACGGTATAATAGACGGACTTTGGCAAAAAATGGTCGCCACACAACACACAGTTGCACCTGTACCAGATACAAATACAGCCGAGTAAAGGGCTGTGATTATGCAGACACACAGGGGTAACGTGGTGGCTCTATTCCCAGGTGTCCATGGCAGAATTATCTGAGTCTGGCACAAAATGGCAGGTGCTGCTGTAGGCCTTTGCATCCATATGCAGCCAGATGAGGTGCAACTGGCATCTCCTTTTCGTTATCAAAGGACACAGGCAAAGGAGCTGCACTTCCCAGGGGCAATGGCACAGGCAGGGATAAACATCTCTCTGTCTTTCAAAATACTCTTTTCCTCTTTTTCCCCGCCATCCTCACTTCTCTCTTTACTCCATCTCTTCTGTTTCTGTCCAACTTTCTCTGCCTCCCGCGAAGGCTCTCTCTCTCTCTGTCTCATGGTCTTATCCATCTCATTTTATCTCCATATCCTGATTCTTTCTCTCCCTCTTTATCTCTCTCTCTCTCTCTCTCTCCTCAAGAGAATCTGTTGTTCCCTGCAGGCAGGTTTGTGCCTCTGCTGAGATGACATCCATCTTGTCAGGAGATTTCATTGTTCTGCCTTCTGCTAATGTAGCTCTTCTTTTTTGTGCACGTTTGTGTGTGTGTGTGTGTGTGCACGTGTCATGTAAGAGTAAGAGAGAGAAAACCCTTCTGTTGGTCTCTACTATCAAAATACAGACTCCTTGTGACTACGTATGCATCAGGGATAGAGAGACAATGCAGTAGGTAGCACGGTGTGTGTATCTGTATGGTCTGTTCATGTTCGAATAGTGAGCATCACTCCTCCTGAGTTTGTGCCTACGCTGAAAGGGACAGTAAATATATTTAAGTTACTGATGGAAGAGAAGAAGAAAAGTTTTTTTTTCTTTTACTACATGGCCAAGGCTCCACTCATGTCTACCTGCAGTATCGAACGCATTTATTGTTAAGCATGTTTGTTATGTCCATCCGTTTTTTCTCCCCAATTGTATCAGCCAATTACCCCACTCTTCCGAGCCGTCCCGGTCGCTGCTTCACCCCCTCTGCTGATCCGGGGAGGGCTGCAGACTACCACATGCCTCCTCCAGTACATGTGGAGTTGGCAGCCACTTCTTTTCACCTGACAGTGAGGAGTTTCACCAGGGGGACATAGCGCGTGGGAGGATCACACTATTCCCCCACAACCCCCCCCCCCCAACGGGTGCCCTGACCGACGAGAGGAGGCACTAGAGCAGCAACCAAGACACATACCCACATCCGGTTTCCCGCCTACAGACATGGCCAATTGTGTCTGTAGGGACGCCCGACCAAGCCGGAGGTAACACGGGGATGCGAACCGGCGATCCCCGTGTTGGTAGGCAAGGGAATAGACCGCTACGCCACCCGGAGGCCCCATCTTCTATCATTTCTATTTTTTACCAGTGCAGGCTAGGGCTGGATACACTGAGTTATAAGATACATAATTTATTGTCAGATTGCCCCTTTCACATGAACTCATTCTGTTGGAAACTTCAAGCAGTTTGCCGACACACACCCCTTTATGATCCAAAACCACTACTCGCTGTCGTTTTTGTGTTGAGAAATCGTCTCCTCGTTCTTTTCAGACGGCAACTTTGATAAATGTTATGCGAGCTCTCAGCAAAGCAGAGATTAAATTACAGTATGCAGCACAAACGGCTTTCAGCAATTTTGTCAGACGTGTTACAGCAAGCCGACATTCAGTTCAGTCACTTACGACCATCCACTGAATAATCAATTGCAGATAAACAGAGGTGTGAAATGAGACAAAAAAGAAGTCGCTATTCTGCTTTAAGGCAAACGGCACCGCATGGGGACAACAATTTCTTATTTAACACACTCATGTGTGACTGCTATTTAAAAAAAAAAAAAAAAAGAGGATTTGGCACCATGCATTCAAACATTTCGGCATCTCAAACAAATATAAGCCAGTCTGTCAAAGAATCGCAAAAAACTTCAAATGTGTTCCTCGCTCCTTTACAGCAAGGTGATGCATACAAATCCCCCCTTGAAAAGAGACAGGTTGATCTTGTACCCAGTGTTTGAAACCCTGTAGACCTTTCTGGTCACGAATGCAGTCCTGGCATCAAACCCCCATTACATTAGGATGCGCATGAGCCACACACATTCACACGGCCACCACACATTCTTGTGTGTGTGTGTGTGTGTGTGCGTGTGTGTGTGTGTGTGTGTGTGTGTGTGTGTGTGTGTGTGTGTGTGTGTGTGTGTGTGTGTGTGTGTGTGAGAGATTAGGTGAGTGACTGTGACGGCACCTAATAGTGTTGTATGGGAACTGCTGCCCCACCCAGGGTTCACTATCTGGCAGCAGGCCTTGCTGGTTTAATCTGTGGCTATCAGCCCAGCCCAGCAGAGGAGTGCTATCTGGCAACCTGCCCCCCCCCCCCCCCCACCCTCACAGTCTAATCTGCTCTATCAGCATCCCGCCACCTGCCTACCTCGGCCCGCACGGATGTGTACACACACACACACACACACACGCACACACACACAAACAAACAAACAAACAAACACAGACACACAGACACAGACACACACACACGCACACACACACACACACACACACACACACACACACACACACACACGGATAAAACCACTGCAACCGCTCCATCATTCTATCCAAAATAGGACCAAAAGAAAGACCAATGGGAGGAGGGCTGGAGAAAAGGAACAATGTAGTGAGATGGGGATGGAGGGAGGGATATTACCCAGAATCCTGCTCCAGAGGAGAGGTGGCAGATATAGATATGGACATAATCTTTGGTTATATTTCATTTACATCCTTGTATATGAAAAGAGCCCACGATGCAGTAGTCTGGTACTGACATGCACGCACACACACACACACACACACACACACACACACACACACACACACACACACACACGGCATTTCAGTTTTATGGGGGGGAAATTGGGTTGGGATGAGGTTAAATGTGCAGAGTGACAGCAAGAGTCTGTCTCCCTCTCTCTCTCTTTTTTTTTTTGGATTTTCCCCCCTTTTTCTTCCCAATTGTATCCAGCCAATTACCCCACTCTTCCGAGCTCTTCTGGTCGCTGCTCCACCCCCTCTGCCGATCCGGGGAGGGCTGCAGACTACCACATGCCTCCTCCGGTACATGTGGAGTCGCCAGCCGCTTCTTTTCACCTGACAGTGAGGAGTTTCACCAGTTTTATAAGGTGCGTAGAAGGATCACGCTATTTCCCCCAAGCCCCCCCCCCCAAACAGGCGCCCCGACTGACCAGAGGAGGCGCTAGTGCAGCGACCAGGACACATACCCACATCTGGCTTCCGCAACATGGCCAATTGTGTCTGTAGGGACGCCCGACCAAGCCGGAGGGGAGAGTCTGTCTCTCTGTCAGACACATTAAAAAGTCTTTCTATTAAGTTTTTTTTTAAAAATGTCCCAAACACAAGTAAACTCAAGCATGTGTGCAACTTAAAATGCAATTTAATCCAGCGAGAACTGTAACCGCACTCTCCGACGCTTGGTTCTCGTTGTGAGAAGTGTCTCTGAAAGTCCATTTGAAATGGGAACGTGACTGAGAACATTCGATTTGCAGCCACCGGCGACCTTCAACCTTACCTTGACCATACTCTTAGAATGAAGAAAGCCAACAGGATGCTCGGGCAACGTTTTATAAAGTACACCACTCATTCCCCCTGCAGAGATGGGCTATCAGTCACAGTCTACCCTGGCATGCCCACATCTCTTAAAAAGACATTTTAAGACCTAACTTGATTTAAACGAGCAGACTGTCTTCCCCTTGTTTTCCTTACTGTCCATACACACCTGCCACTCCTTACACCGCATTTTACAGGTCGCGGCACCAACTCAAAAACTCCCACCAGGAGGGGAATCTGAGAAAAGCAGATTTTCTTAAACTGCCCTCAAAAACTGCAAACCGGTTGCACACCCCTGGAGCCGGTGGATTTCTGCCTCCCCCCATTTTCTAATCTTATTTTTCCTTGGCCTCAAGCAAGAAAAACACGGTCTGAAAACGGCACGTCCGGCAAGCCAGACAGAATTTGCCTGTGGTCGAACATCCAGGAGACAAACCCAGACGACGGACACACACCACGTACGGGCTGAGAGCAAGTCTGCGGCAAGAGTTGGGCTGGGGAGAGAGGAGAAGGAGAGCGCTCTATCTACCCACACAGACTAGGCAATAAAAAAAGTGAATCACACACACACACACACACAGTGTTTGTATCTTAAACAGCAGGGTGCCATCTTAACCTGACAAATAACAAAACCTGAAAGGCAGAGGATGACACGCACACTCACACGCAAAAAGTACACACACCTGACAGATGAAGGATAAAGAGCTCAAAGGAAACTGGAAGGAGAACATGAGGAATCAGGGGGAGTTTGAAGAAACAACGATTCTTTCTCGTCTTCTCATGCAGACAAAAGCAGGAGGCAGTATCCTCACCTGGAGGGACTTGCTACTGACCCTCGGGCCCTGTGCAGACCTCCGATTACCAAAATAACCTTGTGTTGTGCATACGTGAGCATTAGCGTGGGAAGGGAGGGGGCTGCAGCTCCCCCTAGTGGTGGGTGCAGCCCCCCAGTAGTAGCAGGTGGCAACATCTTAGATCCAACAGCATGCCTAACTTTACCTAACGTACAAATGAAAAAAATAATAAATAAATAAAACAAAACTTTATTTTAAACAGGGGGCTAGGGCTGTGTGGAATGTACATGTGTAATAATAAAGTGAGTAATCATCCATCCATCTGTCCATTATCCAACCCGCTTGTCCTGCTGTCAGGGTCGCTGGGATGCTGGAGCCTATCCCAGCAGGCATTGGGCGGCAGACCAGGGTGTGAGAAAACACTCCATTCAAATCTGCTACACACACACCTTACAAACAAAACAATGACATCATACTGTAGCGCCCGGGGGAGGCGGTCGTTCTGACTACCGACGGTTCTGCGCTGGGGGAGCGCAATGGCTGATGGGACTGTTAATGTTAAGATTTAAAATTGTGTTTTAATGATGTGGTGTTCATGTTGTGGTTATTCTTGTGTTGTTGTTTTGGGGGTTCGACTCAGACTAAGTTGGAGACCATTCACTGACTAACTGACTGTAGGACCATGACTGGGACTGATGTCGGCACTTGGTACATGGGGGGGGGCTCGTTATGTTGTTGTCAGTTCTGGTCCGTTCTGGCCGGTGTGAATAAAGGGGCATTCCCGGGGTCGTGCGGTGTATGGGGCACGGGAGTTGTGATTAAAAAGAGATCTCTGCCTCTCGACTCATGCTTCCACGCCGGCTCGCCACAATACCTTTAGGTTTAGTTGGCGGCCCCCCTACTTGAAACATCTTCCCCTGCGCCTGAGCATGAGAGTCCGTGCACTTGTTTGACTCGTGTGCACGGGTGTTTGCACATGTGATTTGTTCGCCCCTTAGCTCTGTTTGGCCACATAAAGAACGCAACAAACGGTTCCCTGCAAAACAAGAAATAGCCTGTGAACCCACACAGAAGAGCGCACAATTGTAAAGACCCTGAGAGTGCCTCTTCATAGACTCCAATTATAAACGGAGAAGTAGGCAATTAAAATTCCCATCAATGGGTGACAAAGCGTCTTAAGTGGCTGGGCTATAGTCCTGAAAAGTAGCTTGATGACTCTATTCATTTGCTGCCCGCTGAAGCCTCACCTTCCCATCACTTCTAATCAAGGAGCCAAAGAGGATCTGAACGCCTCCACATAGAGGAGGAGAGAGGAGAGGTGTGTGTGTGTGTGTGTGTGTGGGGGGGGGGGTCAAGGGAGGAGGAAAGGTGGAGAAGACATTTTAGGATTGAAAGAGGAGCTACATTGAGAAAGTCAAGGAGTAAGAAGTGGAGTTTTGTCAGTAGCCTTGGCAGTTGAGAAGGTGTTCATTCAGGTAGGGAAAAATAAACCTGAATGCTTTCATGTCCTCGGTGTAGGTGTGCTCGCAATTAAAGGCTCGACCTTATAAATATCCAAACTGAGGTGTCTATAAAGAAGTCAATCACGGAGAGTGACTCGGAGGAATCGCAAACCATAAAGTCAATATTAGAGGTAGAGTTAAGCCTCGCCTCGCCTCGCTCATTGTCTTCAATCTCCCCTTTTTTCTACTGCATCATGACGTGCCAACATCAAACTTCTCTGTCTCTTTGGTTTTCCTCTGACCCCCAACGGTATTAACGGCATTCCCTTTTACCCTGATTCCTGGTTACTCCTTCTCTGCTCTTCTTAATGTTCTCCTGTATTCTTCACCGACACCAGCAAAACTACAAAACCAGGGGATGTCAAGGTGGTGTGGTGGTCTATTCCATTGCCTACACGGGGATCGCCGGTTCAAATCCCCGTGTTACCTCCAGCTTGGTTGGGCGTCCCTACAGACACAACTGGCCGTGTCTGCAGGTGGGAAGCCGGATGTGGGTATTTGTTCTGATCGCTGCACTGGCGCCTCCTCTGGTTGGTCGGGGTGCCTGTTCGGGGGGGGGGCTGGGGGGAATAGCATGATTCTCCCACGCGCTACGTCCCCCTGGTGAAACTCCTCATTGTCAGGTGAAAAGTGGCGGGCGACTCCACATGTACCAGAGGAGGCATGTGGTAGTCTGCAGCCCTCCCCGAATCAGCAGAGGGGGTGGAGCAGCGATCGGGACGGCTCAGAAGAGTGGGATAATTGGCCGGACACAATTGGGGAGCAAAAGGGAGAGGGGGAACAAACTAGAAAAACCATACTCTGCTCCCATTCTTGGCAACATACACAATGAAGGAAACACATTCATAATGTAACAGACAATTAAATCCACCTCTGGTCGTAGTTTAAGACATATAAAATGCTCTGCTGGATGTGATAAATAGTCTGATGTGTTTTTTTCTCCAAAATAAGTTATCAGAAGAATCAGAATCATGTTTATTGGCCATGTAGGTTTGCACATACATAGAATTTGACTCCGGTTTCGTGGCTCTCTCAGAGTACTTAACAGAATAACAACACTACAACACAACAACCTTCAGATATATACACAAGGATTGACTTATACAGGTGAAATGCGAGGTTATAAAGTGCAATGGTGCAGAGAATATATCAGAGATGCTGCAATAGATGTTGCAGGTTACTTACCTACATTCCTGAGATAGATCATCTTGTTAAAATCCTGAAAATCACATCTACTCCTTCTCCTTCATTAAAGAATCAAGAATCTATGGCTAGGCAAATTATCCCCGCCCTCAATTCAAATCTCCCCCACCCCTCACCTGCAGGGCATGCACCTGCTCACCATCGACTCTGTTCATCAAACACTAAGTTCTACTTGTTTTCTGGTTTGCTTGCTACTGTATGCGACACAATGGCAAGTGGTCAGGAGTAATTCAGCCATACATGTTCGAACTGGAAACCGATGCTGAAGAAGAAGAAGAGCAAATCGGACAGGGTCGCTGAGGCTTGTTAGCACCAGTGGGGACGAGGAGGCTAGTTGGTGTGATTGTGGAGCCTTCATCCTCCTCACTGAACCACTGGTTCACTTTTTTGGGCCAGCATGGTAAGTGGCCCCTCACCACCTCCACTACACTGGGCGGGGGTGAATGTACCAGACGACTGAGAAGGACGAGACAGACAAGAGCGATGGCAGGCTGGCGTGAACGGAAAGAGAGATGGAGGGAGATGCTGCGTATACCACGGACAGCATACTGTGCCGGGCGGGCCCGCTGCCGGGCGGCTGCCACTGTGAGGAAGTGGAGCCGGGGAAGGGAGGAAGGGGTGCGAGGTGGGCCGGGGGAAAGACTGGGAAAGCTCTCTGTGCCGGCCAGATGTGTGGCCAGCTCCGTCTCTCTTGCAACAGACTTGCCACAGTCACGTTCAAGTGGATGTATCGGCATGGTAATGTATTTTATGTATCGCCCTCTAGAAATGCAACGGTACTAGATAAGATGAGCCGTCAGCTTGACTATGTTATCAGTCTGCTAATAATATGTCGCTAATGTTAGATAAACCTTGGCCAGGCTAACCAGCCCTGATAGGTTATCCCCCTTGTAAAGAAAAAACACTCAGATGTGCTGTTGGCAAGAAGCGCTCTGAACACCATAGAAAGTCTCTGGTGAAAAAGAGAAACACAAAGTTGATCAACATGTCGGCTGGTACTCGCTGTGTCCCCAGGAGAAATGGATGGCACAGCGTCGGGCTTCATTATAAGTTTTGTGGCAAAACCCATCTGTTTTTGTGATAAATTTTCACAACAGTGGTCTTGAAAATGCTGCTGCGAATCCACGTTTCCTCTCTGCAAGTTTGGCTGGGACATGACGATTGTTCCAGCTAAACTGCAACCGTTTCCCCGGGATTTTCAGACCCGCCGGTAATAAATGACGGCTCAGTTTCTCCTTTTGTAAATGTGCAGCCAAAAACAAGACAAGTCTCTGCCATCGTTTTGAAAACTAGTGAAACTTACAGCTAACAAAATTACAATGAGTAGCTGCACCGCCTCTCCTCTGGCTCACATCACTGAAGCGGGTGCACATAATGATAAGTAGAGCACCACCCCATCCATTAACGGGACAGGTTCCTTATGTTTGTGATGTAGGAAACCCCGCCTGTCTGAATCCCGTTTTTTCGAGACTGTCCTTGGTACACTGCAGATTCAAAGCAGATATAGTCAGCCATGGTGTTGACTATTTATTTTGCCCCTGATATGTCTTGTAACATTACCCGAACAGCACAAGGGCATGTTGACAAGGTTAAAAAACTTGATTTTCATCAGAGGGGATCTTTAAGTAAAACTCACACAACCCCCTGACTTCTTTAATCCCGTGTCCCGAACTCATGTTCAGCACAGAGTTGCTCCTTTCCTCGACGCTCAACTCACATTTTTCTTTTTTCTTTTTGTAGAGTCGCCAGCCGCTTCTTTTCACCTGACAGTGAGGGGTTTCGCCAGGGGGACATACAGAGTGGGAGGATCACGCTATTCCCCCCAGTCCCTGCCCCCCGAATAGGCGCCCCAACTGACCAGAGGAGGCGCTAGTGCAGCGACCAGGACACATACCCACAACCGGCTTCCCACCCACATATTGCGGGTGGGCCAATTGTGTCTTTCGGGACACCCGACCAAGCTGGAGGTAACATGGGGATTCGAACCGGTGATCCGTGTTGGTAGGCAACAGAATAGACCGCTATGCTACCCAGATGCCCTCAACTCACATTTTTCACGTAGAAATGTGCCCCCCCCCACACACACACATACACACAAGCTACATGGTTGTGACAAACAACCCTCTTGTTGTTTTAGAAATATGCAGGACAGTATATATTTCTCGAATGGCGTCGCCACTGTCCTTCTACGTCCAGAGTGCCTGTAACTCACACACCGCACGGCTCGCTTCTCTCCATTCGACTTCCTCTCCCCACCTCCCTCTCTCACACCGTCCGCTCTTCACTCATCCCTCTGTCTCCCCTCCTCCTTTCTCAGTACGCATCCATCTCTCAACCCTATGTCACTCCATGGGGACCAGTCATCTGAAGCCAGAGCGGTAATCCTCTCAGGATATTGAAATGCCAATCCCTCCGCCGTGACCCACACCTCCAGCCCATCACAATATCTTCCCTCGCCGCGATCCCTCCTCTTCCTCTCTGCCTCAACTAAAAGGCTTTGAATGTCCCAGCAGAGGCCAGGGATGGCGATGACAAGCCCTTGTCAGGGTCTGAGGGGGGATGTTTTGATCATGCACACACACACACACACACACACACACACACACACACACACACACACACACACACACACACACACACACACACACACACACACACACAGATGTACTTTGCATCACTAAAGTATGCTGCCATTGCATTTTTCCCTTGCCATGCACTCAAACTCACACAGACAAATCAAGTGTGTGATCCGATATCCACAGCATAAGGCAAGTGCACAAAAAAAGGACACAGGCAAATACTGTGTTACACACGCACCGGCTGATGCATGCTTACACACACACACACACACACACACACACACACACACACACACACACACACACACACACACACACCAATTCCACAGCTGGATAAGAGGTCCCTCAAGCCTTAGGCAAAACTGATCCCTCATTTACCCGACCCACACTCCGTCTGATCACGCAACTCCAGACACCTTTCCACCCCGCTCCCTTCTTCTCTTTATACATCCTTCACTGCTGCAATGACAGCCGGGGGAGTTCTGATAAACCCCCACATGGCCAGGAGACATTTCTGCTGCCCCCTGTGCCTGTGCAAACATGTGCCTGGTGGACCTGAGCTCTTCTTCACATAATTCAATTTGCTTTTGATAGAGGGTTTTACGGCCACAAGCTCTAAGAGCTTTTTCCACGGGCTTTTAAGCGCCACTTGGGGTAAAAACATGAAACGGGAAAAACATGGATGCATACATATACATTGACCCGTTGTGTGTGCCTGTCTTTCTTTTATGGTGAGGTGGGAAGAGGGGGGGTGTCTGGGCAAGAAGCCCATTGTGCCTTCCAATACTCGGGCTCTTAGCTGTTAGAAAAGTTTGACCAGGTCGTTTAAACCCTCGTGGTCTCTTTGGGCCCTCTGCCTCAACTACCCTTGCCTGATTTAGATTACGGCAGAGGGAGCTTTTCCACTTTGCCCTGTTTCACCTACTGCTCACAAGCTAACTGGCTGAAAGGAGCCAGATGCAGCACATTGCAAGAGATGAACTGACAGCCAGCATGGGGTGAGGATGAGGAAGGACAGCAAGACAAGTGTGAGTGTGTGTGTGTGTGTGTGTGTGTGTGCGCGCGCACGCATGGGCACGCAAGAGCGTTTGACAGTGTGTGAGAGCATGTAGCTGAGAATAATGGCCTACACACCCTCTCATATAGGCATGCACGTGTGTGTGTGTGTGTGTGTGTGTGTGTGTGTGTGTGTGTGTGTGTGTGTGTGAGAGAGAGAAAGAGAGAGAGAGAGAGAGATAGCAAGACTGAAAGGGATAAATGGAAAAGGAGGTGTGGATGGTGGGATGGCCACCGAAAGAGTGAGAGAGAGAAATTACGATCTATGAATAGTGAGTGAATAGTAGGACCGCGCGCCAGACAGGGAAATGAAAAAGGAAATAGGGGTAGAAAATAAAAGTGAAAGAGGGGAAAAAGAGGGTGATATAGGTTTAAAAAAAAGTTTAATTGAGAAATAATGAGGTAGCAAGAAAAAAAGAGATCGGGAGAGGGAGGGAGGGCGAGAGAGAGAGGGAGAGAGAGAGGAGAGAAGATGGAAAAGGTGAGAGAGAGAGGGGGAGAGAGAGAGAGCGAGAGAGAGGAGAGAGAGAAAGAAGATGGAGAAGGTGAGAGAGAGGGAGAGCGAGAGAGGGAGAGCGAGAGAGAGGGGAGACAGAGAGAGAGAGGAAGATGAAAAGGTGAGAGAGAAATAGAGTGACGGCATGTTTGCTGGTACCTGTGTTAGCGTCTTTCTAAATCCCTGCTACAGTATTTATATAAAAAAAAGGGTTTTGATGGTGTATACGCTCATCATGGAGTGTGCACGCAAGCACACGCACGCACACACACACACACATATACACACACACACACACACACGCACAGACAAACACTCAGTTCACTTCGCTGTAAGGCAAAGCTGGGGGCTGGGGGCAGAACATGACGGTGGGTTCAGGTTAGCTAGTTAGCTACTGATCTGAGGCATGCTTTGCTGACCATGTGTGGAAAACCGCAGGCATTATAAGGATACACTTGAGTGGCGAGGGCGCTTTCAAGGTAGAGGTGAAACGAGATATACTCTGTGTGAAATGAGAGACATGCCAGACTCTGCTCAAATACGATCTGTCATGTTCTCTTTCGGTCGGGCTTACGTCTCCATCTCTGTCAAACACACATGCGCACACACACACACATGCACACGCACAGCATTAAAACTATCACACCAGATGTCAGTCTAAATCCTCTCTGACACACAAAGTCTTCTCAAATGCCTGTGAACACCCTCTCCTAACGCCCTCGCGAATCCCCTAGGATGACACGACCAGCGGGACAGCACACACCCTAATACCCAATAATAACCAAGCATCAATGCCATGGCAACCGCCAAGATTATGAAAAACACGGAGGAAGAGATAAAAAGAAAAGACACACAAAGGAAGAGGGGGATGAGGGGAATAAAGTTGTCATTGTGGGTTTGTCCCTTTCTTATCTTCCAAGGACACAGTGTCCTTACTGGTGGAGGCTGGAGATGTCGGGGTACAGCTTTACAGCCGGGTACCACAACGCCCACAATAGCTGAGTTCATCATCCTAGGGCAACCTCAATCACGTCGGCTGTTTTTGTGGAAAAATATCCGTACTGCAAATTAGAAATTGGGGTCCACGAAAATATTCAAGAGCAACTCAGTAAAGCCAAGCTCCCGTTGCTATGTGGTCCCTATGTGGTCCAGATGTCCAGATGTTACACTTACATAACCCTTCATTTGACAGTCGGTCAGCAAGGGAATCTGGGGCACTGAAACACACTTGCACGAATCTCTGCACTCTTTCTGACCGAATTGCATTATCTCCCCTTTTTTATTCCCATTCCACTGCTCAACCACAATTTACTTTAATCCACCCTCCAAATAAACACACACGCCATCAAACAGAATAGGGTATTATATAAAAACAAGTATTATATACAACCAAGTATGTGTTTATTTGGAGGGTGGATTGAAGTAGATTAAGGCTAAGCATATATAGCGTTTTTTTCCGAAACCGTCGATGGTGTTGAGTGCTCGACTAATGAGGAGCGGAATATCAACACGGATACAGGAAAAAAGATTTTAATGCATAGCAGTACAGGCCTGTTTTGTGCGTCTCGCACTCATTAGCAGCTGATCTCACACTCATATATATATATATATATATATATATATATATACACACACACACACACACACACACACACACACACACAAACACCGATCAGCCAAAACATTAAAACCACAAATGACGGGGCGTCCGGGTAGCGTGGGAGTCTATTCCGTTGTTTACCAACATGAGGATCCCGGTTCGAATCCCCGTGTTACCTCCGGCTTGGTCGGGCATCCCTACAGACACAATTGGCCATGTCTGCGGTTGGGAAGCCGGATGTGGGTATGTGTCCTGGTCGCTGCACTAGCATCTCCTCTGGTCGATTGGGGCGCCTGTTCAGGAGGGGAGGGGGAACTGGGGGGAATAGTGTGATCCTCCCACACGCTACGTCCCCCTGGTGAAACTCCTCACTGTCGGGTGAAAAGAAACGGCTGGCCACTCCACATGTATTGGAGGAGGCATGTGGTAGTCTGCAGCCCTCCCCGAATTGGCAGAGGGGTTGGAGCAGTGACTCGGACAGCTCAGAAGAGTGAGGTAATTGGCCATGTATAATTGGGGAGAAAAAGGGGGGAACCCCCCCCCCCAAAAAAAACCCCCACAGATGACAGGTAAGTGAATAACATTGATTATCTTGTCACAATGGCACCTGTCAAGGGTGGGCTGTATTAGGCAGCAAGTGAACAGTCAGTTCTTGAAATTGATGTGTTGGAAACAGGAAAAATGAGCAAGCGTAAGGATCTGAGTGACTTTGACAAAAGAGACATATTGTGATGGCTAGACGACTGGGTCAGAGCATCTCCAAAACAGCAGGTCTTGTGGGGTGTTCTTGGTATGCAGTGGTCAGTGCCTACCAAAACTGGTCCAAGGAAGGATAACTGGTGAATCAACGACAGGATATGGGTGCCCAAGGCGCATAGATGCTCGTGGGGGAGCGAAGGCTATAACATCTGGTTTGATCCCCCAGAAGAGCTACTGTAGCTCAAATTTCTGAAAAAGTTAATGCTGGCTATGACAGACAGGTGTCAGAACACACGGTGCATCACAGCTTGCTGCATATGGGGCTGCGTAGCTGCTGACCAGTCAGAGTGCCCATAATGACCACTCTCCACCACCGAAAGTGCCTACAATGGGCACGTGAGTGTCAGAACTGGACCATGGAGCAATGTTAGAAAGTGGCCTGGTCTGATGAATCGTGTTTTCTTTTACATCATGTGGATGGCCGGGTGCATGTGTGTCATTTACATGGGGAAGGGATGGCACCAGGATGCACTACAGGAAGAAGGCAAGCCGGCAGCAGCAGTGTGATGCTCTGGGCAATGTTCTGCTGGGAGACCTTGGGTCCTGGCATTCATGTGGATGTTACTATGACACGTACCACCTACCTAAACATTACTGCAGACCAGCTACACCCCTTCATGGCAATGGCATTCCCTGACGGCAGTGGCCTCTTTCAGTAGGATAATGCACCCTGCCACACTGCAAAAATTGTTCAGGAATGGTTTGAGGAACATGACAAAGAGTTCAAGTTTGTTGTCTTGGCCTTCAAACTCCCCAGATCTCAATCTGATCGAGCATCTGTGGGATGTGCTGGAAAAATAGGTCCGATCCATGGAGGCCCCACCTCCCAACTAACAAGACATAAAGGATGCTAATGTCTTGGCGCCAAATACCACAGGACACCTTCAGAGGTCTTGTGGAGTCCATGACTCGACAGATCAGAGCTGTTTTGGTGGCATGAGGGGGACCCTACACCATATGAGACAGGTGGTGGTGGTTTTAATTTTTTGGCTAATCGGTGTATACATTTTTTAATATATATATATGTGTGTTTGTGTATGTGTGTGTGTATATGTATATATGTATGTATATGTATAACTTTGTTAAAATAAAGATTGACAGCTGATGATTGATTATGGCATGAAACAGGCTTGTACTGGCTCATGAAGAATTTACTTGACTCACTGGATTATACACACACACACACACACACACACATTTATTTTATTTATTTAATCCTGTGTGAAATACACACACACACACACTTCATCAATGAGCATACTTGGATATTGTGAGTCCCTCTGCAGTCATAAAGGAGCCATTATGGTAACTGCTCTGAAAAGTCTTTCAACTAAGGAGGGACTCATAGGGAGTGCAGCTACCCTCTCAGTGCTCACACTAGTCTGACTTAAACCTCTTTCCATTCATTATGCACCACATTTCTCCAGGCTAATTACCAATTAGAGTACAAAACACACTTTACCATTCTCATTTTCCTGTTTTTTTTGTTTGTTTTTTTTTGCTATCTCATCTGACTCCTTTTATGGTTTTTTGTTCCCTCTATTACTCTTCCTACCTCTCTCCCTTGCTTCTTAGAAATATACTTCTTTTGCCATTTCCGAATGAGAGATTTGTTCTATATATGCTAACAAACAAACTGAGCAAACACATTTTTTTTTAAATATGCATATTCGATAGGAGCGACTGAAAGCTTATGAAAGCTTGGATATGTACACCTGCTTTTGTGAGGGTACCTGCAAGCTTTCTGTGCTTGCATAGAAAAAAAAAATATATATACGTATGTGTGTGTGTGTATGTTTATTTACATATATATATATGTTTGTGTACATTTGATTAAATGAATGTGTATGTGTCTGTGTGTACTTGTGTGTTTATGTGAAAATAAGGGCGCTCTTATATGCACCTGTGTGTGTGTGTGTGTGTGTGTGTGTGTGCGTTTGTGTGCGTTTGTGTGCGATGTCTTTTCACAGTCGAGCTCCTCCAAATAGTTGTTGATGCAGAGTCGTTGGACAGGGTTACTTGGCTAAGTGCTTTTTGGAGTGCCTGGCTAACGGCCTGGTGAAGGCTCCAACTGATGGAAATGAGATCACCTCAACCGCCGGAGCCTCTCGGCCACGTCTGCAGCACCACTTGGCCAGAACCGCAGTGTTCATGTTCTAGTTTCTATAGGAACAGCAGTCTAGAAAATCTAGACCTCGATATTCCCCTAAACATCTGTGTGTGCATGGCTCTGTTTTCTTATTTTACATGTGTGCATGTTTACGTCGGTAGCTAAATGTGCCTGTGTGTGTCTGCTTTTGTACGTGTGTTTGTGTGCATGTGTCTGTGTGCAAGTGTGCGTCTGATTGCTGCGAAACCATTAGAGTATCTCACTCACCAGGCAGACTCGTTGACACGTTGACCTGTGTGTAAAACCTCTTGTTGGGCAGCAGCTCAGACACTCCATTCAGGGCCTCCACAGTGAAGGTGTAGTTGGTGTTGGGCAGGAGATTGACGACGGTCACGGTCCTCTCTGTCAGGCCAATCTGCTGGGGCACGAAGCCGACACTGGGCCCACATGGCTCACACTGTGCCACCACGCACCGCCGGCATCCCACACTGTAGGTGAGATCCACCCTGCCACCCGTGTCGGATGGCGCGGACCACTCCAGTATCAGTGTTGACTGCTTCAGGGTGAAGACCAAGTCTCTAGGTGGAAAAGGGGGGCCTGGAAGACAGATAAAGCAGGAGTGATGATTATCATGGGCAAGGACATTTTCTAAGTTCAATAACTGGTTTGATGAACGGGTATTAAGAGTCATGTTTATTTAACACAAAAAATGATTTTGGTATGCAATAATATCCTTTGTGGCGGGCAGCGTAGCGGTCTATTCCGTCGCCTACCAACACTGGGATCGTCGATTTGAATCCCCATGTTACCTCCGGCTTGGTCGGGCATCCGTACAGACACAATTGGCCGTGTCTGCAGGTGGGAAACCGGATGTGGGTATGTGTCCGGGTCACTGCACTAGCGCCTCCTCTGGTCGGTCAGGGCATCTGTTCGGGGGGGAGGGGGAACTGGGGGGAATAGCGTGATCCTCCCACGCACTACATCCCCCTGGTGAAACTCCTCACTGTCGGGTGAAAAGAAGCGGCTGGTGACTCCACATGTATTGGAGGAGGCATGTGGTAGTCTGCAGCCCTCCCCGGATCGGTACAGGGGGTAGAGCAGCGACCGGGACGGCTCGGAAAATAGGGTGATTGGCCATACAATTGGGGAGAAAAAGACGGGAAAAAAGCAAAAAAAAAAAAAAAATCGTTTGGGATTTTATGAATGACATTTGCTGCAAGTTGGGAAAAAAAACCTAAGAGTGAGACAAAGAGAGCGGATGGAAAGAGAGTTCCTCTTGTTACAAACATCAAACTTTTCGGTCAAATTCATCTTTTTAACAAACTAGGTGGCTGCCACTGCAACACGTACTGCAGCAGTTATTTTACATTTTGCTGTATCATACCTCCCCTTGCTTCAGTCAAAAATACTGAATCCAGCCTGACCAGCCTCACAGCATGCTGAACTGTACCAGAATCTACATCCCTGTACTGTGTGATTCACTCATTCTTCCACCGGTCAGGCCCTAACAAAAAATGGTGGGTTGAGGCCTGATGGCAGTAATTGGGTTTAATCTGGTAAATCTATGCTGCATGTCTGTGTTACCAGGTATCCAGCCACCTCATCATGAGGATTTTTCACCTGGCACAACAGGTGGAACATTAGCATTTCTCTGGGTCCTGTGGGTCACTGCTCTTGCCTGTATTTCCTGGTACAATTCACGTTTGAGTCCAATAAAGGCAAAATAAAGAGCAAGATGGTCACTTTGGGCAAGCGTAGTCAACCAGCTGCAATCCCTGGAAAAAAAAACTTGGCTGAAATGTGGCCAAATCTAGTGACTACCGACCACTACGGGGAATAACCTTTAAAGTGCACTTGAGCAAGAGAGTTAATTCCCCAGAGCTGCAGTGAGGTGATGTCAGTGGTCAGTGATTGAATATTGTGATTCTAGTGAAACAATTTGATTTGAGAATCAATAACTACATGAATCTTAAGCAATTGGTTGCAAAAAAACAAAACAAAAAACAGTGTGCCCATCCAATGCAAACCTTCTCAAAATAGATAAAAAATATTGCCATTCCTGGGCGTCCGGGTAGCATAGCGGTCTATTCTTTTGCCTACCAACATGGGGCTCGTCGGTTCGAATCCCCGTATTACCTCTGGCTTGGTCAGGCATCTCTCCAGACACAATTAGCCGTGTCTTTAGGTGGGAAGCCATATGTGGGTATGTGTCCTGGTCACTGCACTAGCACCTCTAGTCGGTCAGGGCGCCTGTTTGGGGGGGGGGGGACTGGGGGAATAGCGTGATCTTCCCACATGCTACGTCGCGCTAGTGAAACTCCTCACTGTCAGGTGAAAAGAAGCGGCTGGTGACTCCACATGTATCGGAGGAGGCATGTGGTAGTCTACAGCCCTCCCTGGATTGGCAGAGGGGGTAGAGCAGCGACCGGGATGGCTCGGAAGAGTTGGGTAATCAGCCGGATACAACTGGGGAGAAAAGGGGGGGATTAAAAAAAAATTGCCATTCCCTAGATAATAGGGGAAAAAATTTGTATTGAACGATTCGCATGTTTTCAACAGAATATATCTACTCATATACGTATTTTCGTAATGTGTGTGTGTGTGTGGTGTTAGTGTAGATAGTGGAACCGAAAACTAAAGCACTTATGATCCTAATTCTTTTTGGAGGTGGTAGGTATTGTCTCAGAGAGTAAGGGAAAAATCCCAGAAAATTAAAATTATGCATAATTATGCAAAATATGCATTTTTCTAAAAATGGCTAAAAACCACGTTTCTCGGCATTTCAGATGATTCTGAGCATCTTTGATTTTTTCACCTATATCAAAAAAAATTTCTGGGGCTTACAAATGTTTTGGCATTATGCATAATATATGCATTTTTGCAAAAATGCACTTATGATCCTAATTTTTTGGGAGGTGGTAGGTATTGTTCCAGAGAGGACCAGAAAAATAGCAGAACATTAAAATATAATTATAATAATTATGCATAATTATGCAAAATATGCATTTTCTAAAAATGGCTAAAAACCACTTTTCTCGGCATTTCAGATGATTCTGAGCATTTGGGGGGAGCGAGCTGGAGTGGGGGGGGTTTAGGGGCAGGGGGAAGGCGGTTAGCTGGCAGGATGAAGAGGAGGGAGATTTAGACGGGTGGATAACCAAACCGCTACATTGTAGCAGGGTTCTTCTAGTTACCTCCATATTGTTGAGGCATGAGGTCTTATACGTGTATTTAAATGCCAACAGTGTATTGTGTGTTATAGTGTGACTGAATGGGCTCAGGCTGCATATCATCCAATCATAACCTGTTAAATCCCAGATTTAGCGTTTATATTAAATAACTGATATTTTTTAAAACCACTTGACCCTGATTGACCATGCCTGCTAAAAGAGATCTTCACAGGGATGTACTGGGGTATGTGGTGCTGTTTGCTTCATCTGGCAGCAGGCCAACATAAGACCTTCATTGGATTGAGATGTGGAAAGGATTAGAGATGCTGCAAAGAGACCACAAGACACTGGAAATAATACAAGGGCTTAATACAGTTTGTATAGGTCTTAAACTGATTCTGTATGTGTGTGTGTGTGTGTGTGTGTGTGTGTGTTTGTGTGTGTGCGCGCGCACACGCATGCACATATGTTGACATCAAGAGCTGTAACGCAATGACATGCATTCCCCAAATCCCTTCAGGCTGGTGATGTCTTCCAATCAAAACCTCCTTCTGCTGGATGCTTATGAGAACATGTAAACACGTAAACAAGAAGAAGAAGAGGAAGAGAGAACCCTGAATTTGTGAGCCAGGGTGACTTGATTTTTTTAATAGTGACAATGGCTGTGTGTATATGTGGAATGAGTTAGTCTATTAGCTTTTGTCAACAGCACCGTGGAAAAAAATCCACGGCTTAACAAAAATCCAATAAAGGTGTGTTGATAGGGATATACGTATGCCTTCAAGACGCTAGCATAACCATGTGACGTGACACCAGAGACAGGACGTAGTCTAACCATGTGACCTGACATCAGAGGCAGGATGTAGTATAACCATGTGACCTGACACCAGAGGCAGGACGTAGTATAACCATGTGACCTGACACCAGAGGCAGGACGTAGTCTAACCATGTGACCTGACATCAGAGGCAGGACGTAGTCTAACCATGTGACCTGACACCAGAGGCAGGACGTAGTATAACCATGTGACCTGACATCAGAGGCAGGACGTAGTATAACCATGTGACCTGACACCAGAGGCAGGTCGTAGTATAACCATGTGACCTGACATCAGAGGCAGGACGTAGTCTAACCATGTGACCTGACATCAGAGGCAGGATGTAGAATAACCATGTGACCTGACATCAGCGGCAGGACGTAATCTAACCATGTGACCTGACATCAGAGGCAGGACGCAGTCTAACCATGTGACCTGACATCAGAGGCAGGATGTAGTATAACCATGTGACCTGACATCAGAGGCAGGACGTCAGAGAAGACGTGCCAGGCACTCAAATTCTGTAAGTGGGAGCAGGATGTCACTCCTTGGATTATTATGGTAGATCCTATCTTAAACTGGGGTGACTGACTTAAAAAAAATGTCCACTATGGGCGTCCGGGTAGCATAGCGGTCTATTCTGTTGCCTACCAACACGGGGATCGCTGGTTCGAATCCCTGTGTTACCTCCGGCTCGATTGGGTATCCCTACAGTCACAATTGGCCGTGTCTGCGGGTGGGAAACCGGATGTGGGTATGTGTCCTGGTCGCGGCACTAGCGCCACCTCTGGTTGGTCGGGATGCTTGTTCGGGGGAAGGGGGAACTGGGGGGGAATAGCGGGATCGTCTCACGCGCTACATACCCCTGGCGAAACTCCTCACTGTCAGGTGCAAAGAAGCGGCTGGCGGCTCCACATGTATCGGAGGAGGCATGTGATAGCCCGCAGCCCTCCCCGGATCGGCAGAGGGGGTGCAGCAGTAACCGGGACGGCTCGGAAGAGTCGGGTAACTGGCTGGATACAATTGGGGAGAAAAAGGGGGGAGGGGGGGGGATGTCAGCTATGTTTCTCTACGTAAAGCTTCACAATGCCAAATCAATGCAAGGACAGCTAGGTTACATACTAGAAACTGACAATGCAAGGACAGCTACGTTACATACTAGAAACTGAAGTGGAATGGGGAACAAAAGTAGAATTTAGTATGCTTAATTTACATATCGAGTTATGTATAATTTGGATATTGAACTGGAGATACAGTGAATATCAAAAATCTGCATACCTTTTCAAATGGACCAGTTTTAATTCCCATCAAGGCCTGAAATGGAAATCGACTCAAATAGACTCAACTAAAACTAGAGTCAAGTCAATTTTACTTGTATACTCCAAAGTGCTTATGAACTAAAAAGGGGCACTCCAATTTACAGAAAATGACCGACTGCACCGTTGGTCAAGGCAGAGATTCTCTCATATCCTCTCATATAGTCTCTTCATCTAAAGATCCTCATGGTCAATTTGATTCTCTACAGATAATGACTGGACAAAGAACTAGAGACCCCAGATTCTTTAAACAGCACCTGTTAAATGGTAAATGGACTGCAATTTATGTAGCGCTTTTCTAGCTACAACAGCCACACAAAGCGTTTTACAATTATGCCTCACATTCACCCATTTGCACGCACACACACACACACACACACACACACACACACACACACACACACACACACAGATGGCAGTGTACACCATGCAAGGTAACAACCAGCTCATCGGGAGCACTCAGGAGGCATCTTGCTCAGGGACAGCTTGGCATTGTTGCAAGGAGGAGTTGAGGATCGAACTAGCAACCTTCCAGTTACCAGACGGCCCGCTCTACCTCCTGAGCCACTGCCGCCCCTGTTACACCAAAACTGCACAACAAATCGTACCTATTTATACTAAAGCAAAGAAGCCCGAGTAACTGAGAAGTGATTCTGACTGTTCCACATCGTTAGGGTTAAGGTTTGGAGCCACAGTGGAATAATTAGCAGTATCTGTGTCCTTAGTGGTAAATTTGAGTTATTTGCTCCAACAGGGTGAAATGTGAAGCATCGAGTGGGGATAAATTGGTATTGGCTTAGCGTTTTTATAACGAGGAAGTCGTACAATGCACTGAATCTCATCTTCCTCATTGATAATCTCTTGTGTGTTGTGGCATGTCTCACGGCAAACACTCCGTTTGACAGGCATCTCAGCCGCTAAGAGCACCGTGCATCATCCGCCATGATGTCGCTGTCTGATGTCGGGGAGTCTGCACTGTACCTGGAATCACTTTAGGTGGCTGAGAGCTTAGTCAATTTAAATCAGCTGCAAACGACAGAAAGGATAAAGGGTGCAGTGTTTCAAAAGCTGTACAACGTCATCGCACAAGACTTCCCATCACCGAATCCCCCGACTAACACGTGGCTGGCCTCGCATGTTCGCACATATTAAGCCTGAACGGGTCCATTAAAAACCATCAATTTTAGATAAGGCTCTGTGTGCCCGTGTGTGTGCGCATTTTGATAAATAAGTGAAGGTATGCTGTGCATGCTGTCAAATAGTCACAAACCACAGCTGTGCCTCGCTTCCGGACACAGTTACGTAAGCCCATTGAGCAAGCTAAGTGTAAACACACACACACACACACACACACACACACACACACACACACACACACACACACACACACACACACACACACACACACACACACACACACCAGACATGGGCACAGCTGGGCCTCAATTCATGTTTCTCTCTTCCTTCATGCCCTCTCTTACCCACCCCCTCACTACTGACATTACCTTTTTGTTTCTTGCCATCTCTTAGTCCTCCAGCTCTAAATATCTTTCAGTCAGATTCCACTTTCCTCCCTCCCCTCAGTCACTCACTTTTCCTCTGTATCCGTCTCGATGCCCCCTTCTCTCCCGTCCAACTATCTTGAACCTTTGGCTGCCTTTCCATATCTCAACCTTGCGACTAAACGTCCGCCAGCCCGTCATGGCAAATGCAAACTAGTTGTTTTCGTTGACAAAATCAAACTTAAACAAATCACACCTTAATCTCCATTCACCTCTCTCCATCTCCCGCCTGGATTCTACCCCTCTCATTTTTTCTCTGTCACTCTTGATTCAACAGCCTCTCTCTCTCCCCCTCCCTCTCTCTCTTTCAATCGCTCCCCTTCGCTGCGCAGTAGCTTAGTGGGATCTGGTGATGATCATAATTACAGGATCGATAGAGTAATTAATGTGCTGATTAGGATGCTACAAATGTTATCACATGGGGATCTGAGGACTCACTGATCAATACCGTAATTAAACTCCCCTGATCACTTTCACCATAAAACTTAGATATGACCATGCTTGCATGTGCACATGCAAACACACATGCACACACACACCTTATGATCCTAAGCTGTACTGCCCGGTGTGCTCCAGAGCTGTGGAGCACATTGTTCCTCCATCTAATTACCACGGCATATCAACGGCCTGTTCTCCATACCATAATCGATAGGGCTGCCCTGTCTGCTCTTTGTCGTATCAGCCTTGTGCTGCGTCTTTATTGGGAGGAGAACGGCACCCAGCTCTGAGAGCAAGGGTGAGGCGAGAGGGTGAGGGATAAAAAGATAATGTCACGGCAAAAGGAAACAACATTTGTTTGTGTCCGTCTGTGTGAGTGCACATGCACGCATGCATGGGTGCATGCATGCGTGCATGTTTTGAGGGCGTTGCCGTGACAGAGGGATGATGGATGAGGTAATGAAACGAAAGGATGAAACAGATAAAAGGTTTTAAAGGGGGAGACGTTATGAGCGGGAACGGTAGAGCGAGGAAGGGACAGAGTTTAGAGATGGACGGGGGGGGGGGGGCTGTCAGAGAGTGGGGTAGATTACAGGATTGTAATGGTTAGGGGGGCAGGTACACAGAGGGAGAGACAGGGGGTTGGAGGGCAGCACAAAGGGAGATAATGGATGTTTATTGTCAAGTAAAAGAGGAGGCATGGATAACATGTTCAAGGTTAAATGACATGAAGTGGGAGAATGGAGCTATGGTCTTTCTGAAGGATGCTTAACATGGAGACATGGGGAGGGGCAGAAAACAGAGGGCTGGAAGCGGGTTAATGGGGATAAAGGTTAATTGAGCTGAGGAGAAAATGGCTTCGGCGGAGGGAATGATGAATGCACAACACCACGTGAAAGTGAAATGGATGTAAAGATGACATGGGGAAGGGAATAGAGAGGGGTCAACATTAGGAGGAAACTCCATCTAAAACAAAGGCAAATACAAAACATCAAGTGGGTACAAGTCCATAAAGCCTGGGGATTTGTCTACCGTGGACTGAATTTATCCACTCTCCTTTTAAAGAAAGTATCACATTTTGCATCTGAGCCGTTAACCACTCTGTCAGAACGGGGATCACGTTCTCTTTCAAGTGGCGAATATCTCACTCTCAAACAAACCTCCACGCACAACCAGCTCTCAGCTGGACAAAAGGAGGCCACAGAACCGAGTCATGAATCTGCAATGCAGACCAAGAGATGATTTTACAGCTCAAACGCATGCACCAGAATGTGTTATTACAAAACACCCTGCAGGCCTCGGACACAGGAAAACAGTTGGCATTGATTAATTAAAAGAAAATCACCTTTAATTTGTCTTTGAGTAGGTCTTTTGGTGGGAAGATGGCGGCGTGAATTCAGGTTTGCAGCGGCCTCACCCAGTACCGGTGCGGGAAGGTGGCGGCGCGAACTTACGTTTGCGGCGGCCTCATCCAGTACCGTCCATGCAGTGTCTTTGTCTACATCTGCATCTAAGTTTGCATCTTTGTTTGATGGCTGGGACAGCTGCCACTGGATCGGCTGGGAGAGCTTGGTCTGCTGCATGCTGTGGGCCCAGGGACCACGGACCTGCCTGGAGTTGTGCCCAAAGAGGAAACAACGAGGGCGGTCTGACAGGATGCAGAAGCAGGGCAGGTTAAGCTAACTGCTAGCCCATGCAGACTGGCAGTTCCAATAACACCGAGGGCGGTCTGGCGGCGGCCTCGCCTAGCATTGACTGTGTTTTTGGTGTCGTCATGTGGAGTGCGGGGAGGTGTGTCGAAGGTGCCTGGCTGGCAGAGCTGGCGTTGGATCGGCTGGGGGAGACTGCTGTGTCTGGTGGGCCCAGGGACCACGGACCTTGCCTGGAGCTGCACCCAAGGAGGAAAGACCGAGGGTGTCTGACAGAATGCGGAAGCGGGGCAGGCTAAGCAAACTGCTAGCCCATGCACCACAGTGACATATTTTTTTGATATATTGGATATATGTGTTCTTGTAGTTTCGCTATGTGTTTTTGTCTTTGTGTTGAAATGTTGTGGGCTGGGAGAAACGATATTTCGTTTCATTTCATGTACGCAAGTGCATGAAATGACAAATAAATGTTGATCCCTGAGTAAGTACTAACACTGATCAGGAAACCAAAAAGAAAAATCAAAGTAAGCTAGATACAACTGTCATGGTCTCCACCGTAGTGGCTGTGATGGACCTCACCCAGGAACCTCCCACGAGGACCACACTTCACAACCTTTTCCAGATTCTGACCATGTCCACTGACAGGAGAGCGGCTCCCTCACTTCTAGCTTTGACTTTTGACGGCAACCATTTTAACTTGATTTAATCAAACTAATATGAATACGACACATACGAATACATATGAATTCATATTTAAGGGTCTAATTTCCACCTTAAAGAGTGCCTGGCTGGGGTAGAAAGTGATGGGGAGGTAAAAGGCTGGGTAAGAGGAGCCATAAAAATGGCGATTAGAAGAAGGTGGGAGATGGGCCGGGGCTGGATGAGACAAAGGCACAGGGGCAGGTCAGTAGGAGGGGTGATGAGGTGACAGAGGGAGGAAGGAAAGTGGATGGAGGGTGAAGGACAGGTAAACCATGAAGGGGAGGAGGTGATCTGCGGGTGTGGCATGGAGAGATAAACGCTAACAGATAGATAGCGGGTACATATTTGAAAAGGCGATGATAAATGGCAAACATGCAAAATACATCAATAACTTGTGCAGAGATGTCTCGATGCAATGATGCAGAACACAAATGATATGATAACCACATCCTAGCATGCATGTGTGTGTGTGTGTGTGGGGGGGGGGGGATAATGATGAAATGTCAGTACAAGAGAGGATGAAAACAGTTAATCACACACACATAGACACAGGTGTAAGGCGAGATTGATGAGTTAGAGAGAAAAGGGATTGCGGAGGTAAAAAAAAAAAGTTAAAATATGAATGCAGTCCCTCAAGGACAAAAGAAGGACAAACACACATGCAAGCACACATACAACATGAGAGGTATTACGTGTGCAAGGTGCAGAGGGGTTGTCCAGGGGCGTTCTGAAGTGGTCTTCTTTACAAAGACACACCATGGAGCCCTCGTCCTCCGCCACGCTGTTATCCGGGCAAGGAAAACACTCCTGTTGTCTGGATGACATCTTGTAGGAGCCAGAGGGACATGCTGCAAAAAAGAAGACAGCATCAGGACATCAGATTTATTGATAGTAAGAAAAAGTTCAAGTTAAAGTTCAACTTCATTGTCATGTGCAGAACACAATGAAATTCTTGTGCTCTGGCTCTCTGCCCTAACACAAAGGACACAAAGGACACACCATCCCCTCAAAAACAAATACACGGTTCACGATAACACAACGATGTGAGGTGCATATGGGTGTGTGGAAAGAAACTATTACCGAGACGGGTGGTGTGTGAGTTGATGCTCCGGTAACATTTTTTAGATGAAAGGCACGAGAACAGAACATGAGCGGGGTCAAACTCCCCCCCCCCTTTTCTTCCAATCGTACTTGGCCAATTACCCCATGAGCCATCCTGGTCGCTGCTCCAACCCCCTGCCGATCTGGGAGGGCTGCAGACTACCACATGCCTCCTCTGATACATGCGGAGTCGCCAGCCGTTTCTTTTCACCTGACAGTGAGGAGTTTCACCAGGGGGACGTAGCACGTGGGAGGATCACGCTATTCCCCCCAGTTCCCCTTCCCCCCCGAACAGGCGACCTGACTGACCAGAGGAGGCGCTAGTGCAGCAACATGGACACATACCCACATCCAGCTTCCTACCCACAGACACAGCCAACACTGTAGGGACACCTGACCAAGCCGGAGGTAACACGGGGATTCGAACCGGCGAGCCCCATGTTGGTAGGCACCGGAATAGACCGCCACGCCACCTGAATACCCCTAGCATGGTCAAACTTGACCGAATATGTCCATCTCAGCAGGAAAATCCCACTGACGAAAAGAGATCTGATCACTTATTTCATAGATTAAGAGATAGAAGGAAAAAAAATGTGTATTTTGGACGAAGAAGATAACGATAACTTAAGCAACACTTTCAGTTCTGTACGTGGAAACGCTGGTTTTTAGGATAGCATAGCACCTTAAGAAGCTTAAAAAATAAAACCTTGAAAATATCTTTCACTCTTCAGAGGGGAATAAACGTACCAATATGATTCAATCAAACATGCAGAATAGACGACAATTAATTAGAGATTAAGCAAAAGCGTCTTTGACTTGATCCGTCTGACAAATAGCACTGACACGTCACTTATAACCTCTGGTAGAGGAGCTGGGATTCAACCAGCTAGTTTAAAAACAACAGACGCCAAATGAAATCTGCAGGGAGGTGGTCCCAATGCTTCTGCTGCTGTTTTACTGGAGAGAGAGAGCAAGAGAGAGAGAGAGAGAGCAAGAGAGAGAGGGAGAGAGAGAGAGAGAGAGAGAGAGAGAGAGAGAGAGAGAGAGAGAGATGGAGAGAAGGGATGGAGGAAGGAATAAGAAGGGAAGGTGAGAATGTGTGAGACGGTGATAAGCATCCATGACCCCAACATGCGCAGCACACTAGGATACACACCACTCAATAGAGCTCCATCAAGTTATGCATGACAACACATACACACACACACACACACGCACACACACATACACACACTCAGAGAGACACACGTAGAAAAAGATGGGTTATTTTACACTCTCTCTCTCTGCGGTTTCATTTTCTGCTTGCCATGTCTTTGTAGCGGGTGATAATGGGTGTGAAATCAAGCGGCCAAGCTAGCGAGCGCTCCTCTGCTCTCTTCTGAGACTGCATTTTAAACAGCGGGTCTACATTAACAGCTCTGCTATGCCCTTTCTAGCTCTCTCTTTTCTCTTTTTCTGTTCTCGGAATGCCTTCCCATCTCTCTTCCCCCACCTCCATCTTCTCTCTTCTTACCCTCACCCATCTCCTCTCTCCCTCTCTCTCTCTCCCCCATTTGCACTAGTCCCCTTTCAGCACACCTCCCTCCATCTCAGTGTAAAAAAAAAAAAAAAAAAATCACCAACACCGACTCCAACAGCCCTGTGCTCCTTGCTGACTGGTGTGGGTGACCACATCTAAGTGGCTAAATGGGGCTCTGTGCAGAGACAATGGATGCTGGGGTGCCTCGACTGTGTCTGGCTTTCAGTGAACCTGGACCTCAGTCAGTTACCCAGATGTGAGACGAGACTAGACAGGCTGAATGTGCAGGCATACACATACACACAGAAAAAAGTGCAAAGGCACACAACAATGTGCACTTGTAAAAGTGCCGGCACCTTAGGCAGTTACGGAGACATGTACATTAACGCGAGTCTCTCTTTTTGTTGTTTTCTAGTTGTTGTTTTTTTTCCTCTCTCCTGTCGCAGGGAAATATTTACTCAACAACAGACAGACAGACAGACAGACAGACACACACACACACACACACACACACACACACACACACACACAAAGGACCAGTCGTCACACACAGATTTACCCCTCCCCCCCATAACCCTGACCAGGGACACACACACGCACACACACACACACATACAAAGGACCAGTCGTCACACACAGACCCCCCCCCCACACCACCATAATATTGACCACGGAGAATCCTTGAGTGTGGTTGAGCACCCGTCCCCGATTGTATTGCATTTTTCTGTGTTTGTTCTGTGTGTGTGCGTGTGTGTATGTGTGTGTCTGTGAGCGGTGTATCAGCGGCTTTAAGAACCTTGTAATCGACTTTCTAATGTCTGTCATTACACAGAGAAAAGCCTCTCCCTTTTCAGCTCACGGCACAGCCAAGCACGGCAGCAGAACAGAAACACACACCCTGTCAAACAATGCAGCGGCAGACTCTTTGTTCCTGCGCGTGCTACCAATTCCCGTCTCGCGCCACGCCATGAATATCATGCGTGAATAGCACCGAAATCAAGGTAAAATTATGCATACATCTATGAGAACAGAAATGGGCACCCACATTTGCTACCCATAATGCTTAAAAGCAGGCGAGCCAGAACCAAGGCTGGCTGAGCCTCTTGAGTTATCTCCTCAATTCAGTGTGGATGCACATTCTGCCAACCCACCTTGAAAATGTGTGTCTAATGATGGAGGGGTGGGGGGGTTATCAAGCCAATATGTGCAGACCAGATAACAAAGGAGTTGGCTTCACTTGCTGCTCATCATTCTCCACAGCGAGTGCTGCCAGCTGCCACTTCTGAGCAAGGTCACGTCACTCAAAATGGGCAAGCAGCTGTCTGCCAGTGGGGGGAAGGCCGACTCTCTAAACGGCATCCAGCGGGGGAGAACAAGGGAGAGGAGACCACTCCAGTCATCTCATGGCACAATTCCTTTCTCCCTCCTCTGTTTATTTGATTGCTAAGGTAAATTAATTGAAGTGAAAATTAAAGAGAAGAGAAACAGAAAGAAGAGAGGAGAGATTTTTAGTGGGCAGAGACGGTGGACGGCGAGGCAGAAGGAGAGATCTGCCAGGACAGCTGGCAAACCAGCTGATCAATTTGTCCCGTCTGCAGGCTGGGAGTCTTGATTAAATGGAACATGGTGGCGCATGCACACACAGGAACAGGCGCACACAGGCGCGCGCACACACACACATAAACCCTTCAGTAATAATATAGATATGCGGCAGGGGAAGGAAGAGACACAAGGAAAGACAGGAAACAAACAGGAGACAAATAGCTCCACCCTTAAGAGAAAAACAAAACAGAACTCGAAATTCCATGTGTACCATGGAATAACATTTGTACCACATGTAATAAGACGTGCAGCCATGTTGGTTCATGTCATCACATGTGCAGCACATGTTCTGTGCACATCCTCATGAATAATTTCAAGGTGCTGCACGTGAACTTCACATACTAAACCATGAAAACATTTGAAACCCATGTGTCCCATAAACACCTGTGTTCCCCGTGATGGCCATCTGGTTTCACCATGTTTATCATGAGTTTCTGAGGGGAAACAGACAGACAGGTGATGAGAGAGCAAAAGACGAAGGGATGAGAAAGATGGAAAAACATGGGCTACATACGAAAAGGAAGGATGCAAAGAAGGAAAGCACATGGGTTGATGAAAAAAATCCATTCACAGGGCACGAGTGAAGCTGAGAACAGGGGGGGACATATGAAGTAACAGCAATATCCAGTTAGAGGCCAGGGGTGGGAGTCACTGCTGACAGAGGAGCAGCAGTCTCATGTTTTAGTAGAGTGACAAGCTGAGAGGGACATATAGAGGTCATTGACACTCACACACACACACACACACACACACACACACACACACACACACACACACACACACACACACTGACATATCAAACACACCCAGTCATGCATTTCCTCTCCAACAGACACGCTCAGGACAACATACTCAGTCATGCTGACAGGTGTTGCATACACGCTGCCTACCACTTCTTGCTGGCAGGCGTGCAGAGAGAGAGAGACAGTCCTGCAGAGGGACAGCCAGACAGACAGATGTTCTGTCGATCCCAGAGGAAATTTAGCAGTCACAGAACACCAGACAGACTCATCTGCTGAAGTCCAATCAAATTAGTGAAAAATGAGAAGCGATTGATCAAAACGACGCTTTAAACCGTAACAAGAACAGTGAATAATCACCACCTAAACGACACCAGGCTGACGAACGTCCAAGCCACCGAGCAAAGCCAAATAGCCTCAGTGGGTATTGTCTTTGCTTAAGAGATCTGTCGTGGCAATTATTTAATTCTGCTCTGACAATAAATGGGGAGTGAGACAAAATCTCTTACAGTATTGCCACACTATAATAATGCTTGCTCGCATGACACACGACGCCAGGCCGTTCCTCCATTTACTTTGTACAGACTGCTAGACCCAGCGAGTTTCTCATACATTTGTCTACTAGCAGCTAACAGTTAACAGTAGGCATTTAAATGGTAAAATAGTAAATTGACTGCATTTATATAGTGTCCTTCTGGTCTACCACCCACTCAAACGCTTTACAGTGTACGCCTCACATTCACACACAGATTCATACACTGATGGTCGAGGCTGCCATGCAAGGTGCCAACCTGCTCATCAGGAGCAGCTAAGGGTTCAGTGTCTTGCTCGAGGGCACTTCTACATGCTCTCTGGAAAAGCCGGGGATCGAACCAGTGACCTTCCGATTACTAGACGACTCACTCTACCTCTTGAACCCTCCATCCATCCATTATCCAAGCTGCTTAACCTGCTCTCAGGGTCGCAGGGATGCTGGAGCCTATCTTAGCAGTCACTGGGCGGCAGGCAGGGAGACACCCTGGACAGGCCGCCACAGGGCTGACACACACACACACACACACACACACACACACACACACACACACACACACACACACACACACACACACACACACTCACACCTAGGCCCAATTTAGTATGGCTGAGTCACCTGACCAACATGTCTTTGGACTGTGGGAGGAAACCGGCACACCTGGAGGAAACCCACGCATACACGGGGGGAACATGCAAACTCCACACAGAGGATGACCCCCAAGGTTGGACTACCCTGGGGCTCAAAACACGGTGGCACTTATGATGTTGGAGGAAATACCAAAAGATACCATGCACACAAATCATCACATCTGTATTCAACCATGCTTAGAACAAGCTGCACAGCCCTCTCATAGAGCAGTCCACTCCATCCCAGTCTGCGTGAGTCCTGTCACTGAAGCCTGCCCTTTCTCCAGCCTAGCGGAGCCATGCTGCCGCATTATTTGTTCACATGGAGAAGGCGATTTAAAAAACTGCCTTTGTTTTGTTACACATGAAATTTAAGCATCTATCTAAGCAATATAGACCCAAGTAAACATGGTGCAGGTCACACATGCCTGTGCACACAGGTCATATGATCATGAAATTGCCTTCATAGATCCCCACTTTATAGTTTTCCTTTCTCCCCTATTCTCCTCTCTCCCTCGCTTTACTCTAACCTCAGACATGCACATTAATAAATCATGAAGGACTTAATACCATAAATGTGGGCAATCAATTGTTTCTCTGACAGCACATATTAATGAATATTAATAGGACTAAAGAGGGTTTGGTTCAGATGCTTAGAAACACACACACACACACACACACACACACACACACACACACACACACACACACACACACACACACACACACACACACACACACACACACACACACACAGAAAACAAATAGACTAAATGGCTGCAATTATCTGTGGACTGAATTTTTGTCCTGTCTTGGTCTGAAATGTCAGGTTGCATTTGCTATGGCGAGGGTGTGGGACATGTGGGGCATGTGTTTAGAGGGAAAAAAGCAAGCGATAAATAGCAGGACAAAAAAAAAAGAGAGAGAGAGAGACCAAAGAAGGTAGACAGCAAGAGAGTGCGCAGAACAAAGAAGGGTAGGAAGGATAGACAGGAGAAAGACAGGAAGCGATTACAGCAGGTGGAAATCAATAATTCAAAAAGCTCTAATTCAAATCGGTGCCCTCTGTGTGGCTGATGCTGATTCTGATGCTAATTCTTTGAGATGGTAGGCAGCTCTTACATCCACAAAATGAATTCTCATTAGCTTCTGACACAGAGAGAGCTGATCTAAAGGTTTCTCTGACACTCTCCTTCTCTCCCTCTCTCACACACACACACACACACACACACACACACACACACACACACACACACACACACGGGTCAGACAGGTGGGCGGTATGAAGGAAAATGACTGATGGGTACATTCAAAATATTTCCGGTTGGGTCATGGATTATAATGGCGTGGAAAAATGAGGGAGAATGTGGGACATGTATTAGTGTAACATACTGCATTAAACCAGACCAAACTGGACAAAACCAGCCCGGACTACATTTGAGCAAAACAACATTGAGATACTTACGACCACGAGCTGAAATATAGTTTGAATTAAACAGGTTTCTGTTATAGAATGGAGGACTCTAGTTAATTACAGCCAACTGTAGAGAAAACTGGGTCATATCTGGTAATCAGAGAGAGAGAGAGAGAGAGAGAGAGAGAGAGAGAGAGAGAGAGAGAGAGTTGATAGTCTGCACCTCACAGAAGCACAACCAATGAACACCAGGGCATTTGTGATTTCCATTATCATGGTGACTGTAGCTTGCTCCAAGTAGCTAGCTGTGCACACCAGCGGCAATACACTAGGACCTCCACTTGGCTGTGGTGTTAAACTAAGTGAGGGGCCAGCTCTCTGGAGCCAGTGACAAGAGGGATGTCTACCCTTAAGTGCATGAAGACTGGAACGGCGAAGAAGATGGAAGATCCACAACAGTTAGGAGGACAACAGCTTCAACGGCAGAACCAGTCAAGTGTGTGGCAGTGGCACACAGTGGGGCAACTCTAGATGCTAAGTGAGATCTGGTCAGCCACCTTGGAAAGGATCGAGCCCCTACTTGGTATTTTTGCCCATAGTCAAACATAGCATGAACCACAATACAGCACAGACAGCAATCAGCTGCCTCACTGGGCCCCCTGCGTTGAGCAACTGACCTGGTGACTAGATCCATATATGATGGTGCAATTGTCCCAAACCCTGTTGGGAGAACAAAGACTGATGCCAGTGGCTTGAAAGCCAGGAAGAAGCTGCTCAGGATATCAACATGGAATGTGAGAACATGTATGCAGAGAAATTAACAATATGAAACTGGCCATCTTAGGCCTGAGTTAAACCGAATGGACAGGTAGTGGCATTACCAGGGAGAATGACAAGTCCTTAATATACTCAGGTGGCGTTGAACATCAGAGGAACTGCAATCATGATGACAAAGGAAGTTGAGAACTGTATGTCGGGATTTTGGCCAGAGTCTGACAGGATACTGATGATGAAGATCCAAGAAACACCATTTAACTTCTGTATTATATAGGTGTACGCACCAACTACAGACCATAGTCATAAAGAGGTGGAAAAATTTTACAATGATCTAAAAGAGACACTTAAATATGCTAAGTCAGGAGAAGTGATAATACTGCTGGGTGAAATGAATGCCAAGGTGGGAGAGGCTGCAGAGTACCCAACTACAGGAAAACATGGGCCGGGCACGAGAAATGACAGAGGCCAGAGATTGACTGAATTCTGTGCAGAACATGAATTGATCATTTTGAACTTCAAGTTTGAGCACCATCCGAGGAATTTATATACATGGGCAAGCCCAGGAGGACTTACAAAGAACCAGATTGACTACATCATGGTTGGCAAAGGACACCAAAATGCAGTTAGAGATATCAAGACCTTCCCTGGAGCTGACGTTGGATCAGACCACAACCCAGTGGTTATGAAGATGCAGATGAAGCTAAAATGTCTAGCTAAATAAGAAGTAGGAGACAGATTAGACTATAGTGCTCTGAGAGATCCAAAAAGCCAAGAGAAATATAACATTGAATTACAAACTAGAATTATATTACTCTCAATGAGCTAAGTTCAAACATCTGAGTAACTAGAGACATAATGGAACAACATGAAGAATGCACTGAACGAATGAGTAAAGACTGCAACACCAAAGATGAGAAAGAAAGCAAAAAGACCATAGATGACAGAAGAGATACTTGAGCAGATGAGAGGAGGGAAGCAAAATCATAAGATGGAGACCAGTATAACCTCCTAAATAGCATCATCACCCAACGATGCCAAGAAGAGAAAGAAAAATGGTGGAGCCACAGATGTGAAGAAATTCCATTCCATTATCCAGACCACTTATACCTCCTCTCAGGGTCACAGGGATGCAGGAGCCTATCCCAGCTGTCATTGGGTGGCAGGCGGGGAGACACCCTGGACAGGCCACCAGGCTATCTAAAATAAGAGTGTCAACATCAGGAAATGCATGACGGAATAAGAGAAGCTACAGGACAGAAGAAGATTGGTCAGAACAGTGAATGTATCAAAGATAAGAATGGAAAGATGCATTCTGAAGAGAAATCAAAAGAAGATAGCAAGAATATGTTGGAGTTTTATAACGACGATCAAGAAGACGACTTTGATACTGACACAAGCAAAGACGGGTATGAATTCACAATGTCGGTGTTGTGTCTGCCAGTAGGTGGCATAATATACCTAAGAATAGCTTTAGAAAAATAGACAGAGAGCAGAGAAGGTAGCATGGTAGAAAAGAGTTGAAGCAGTGTGCAGAGTGTGTTAGATTTGTTAACAAAGCTGGTTCAAAGGAGTTCTTGCCTGGTTGATTATTACTACTTCACTTCTACCACTACGCATAACAAAAGGCGACCATGTCTATACCCACGCCTGCACCAATCCTGTCCTACTGTGGGGAACCGTCTATTCTATTCGTTATAAGGCGAAAAATTACTAAGAATTGCTTGTTAGCCATACATACTACTGGCAATTCCTGGCAGGATGTTAGAAGATGTGCACTGCTCATTCATGCCCTCGGCACAGAAAGACAACGCTTGTTCTAAACCGTATCGAACACAGGCTGTGCGTATGATGAAGCCATGGCAGCTTTGGAGGTACAGTTTATGCCAAAAGTAAATACTATCGTGGCTCACCATCAATTCAGATGAGACTATACCTCAGCATCTGGCAGTGCTAAGGGAATTTGTGGCTATATGTGCTTATGCTTCAATGGAAAATGAGATGCTGAGGGATCAGCTCATTGAAAAGGCTTATACACCGGCGGTGTGTGAGAAAGATTCTGCCATTTAACTTGCATGTCAGGTGGGGCATGCCCTACAAGCTGCCAGTGTGCTGACTGTTGGTGCCACTGTACACATGTTTGGGCAGCAGAAGCTGCATCAATGGAGAGAAAACAGACACCAGCCTGACTCTGCTAAAAACAGACCGACCAAGAGCACACAGTGCACCTGCTACAGATGTGGATCAGCGACGAATCTGGCTAATGCAACCGAATGACCAGCATCTAAAGCAAAATGCAACATATGTGATTAAGGCTGGACATTTTTCAAAGATTTGCTGCTCAGCTAAACAGGTTAGGGAGGTTGTGACTGAAGTAGTTGTACTGATGATGAGCTCAGATCATGCTAATGCTATTGACAGGATACAATGCAAAGTGCACATTGAAACTGCTTCAGGTGAGGCTACAGACTATGAATTTCTGGTGGATACTGGCTCCTCAGTCTCCACGATACCAGAGCTTTTGTGTAAGCAATATTTCTCTGGATGGTTAAGCTGGTCACCTACTTAAGGGAAACCATCCCGGTGCTCAGATGTTTACAAACCACCATTTTCCCTTGACTTCACTACTGCTCCCGTTTCCCTCAACATGGTTCGAGGGGGCTCTGCTCTGCTGGGGATGTACTTGTTTAGAGCTTTGAAATGGACACCAAGTCATAAACTCAACCCTGCTTCGCCTACCACACCTGTGATGGAAACAAAGACTGATCCCTGTTCAGTTGGCTGTGTCAGGATTCATGCACAAAGTAAAGTTTCGTGAGGACACTGTACTAGTGCAACAAGTTACAGCGACTCCCCTTTGCGGTTCGACAAGCAGTCTCTGGTGAACTTGACATGCTGCTGAAGGAAGGCATAATTGAATGGACTGACACCTCACTTTGGATTTTCCCAATAGTAGTTACGACAAGGAAAGGAAGTAGAATTTGACTATGTGTGGATCTTTATAAGCCTAACAAGGCCATTATTGCTGACAGTCACCCGCTGCCCCACATGGAGGAGCTTTTGAGTGAGCTCAGGGGTGCTTCAGTGTTTTCCCCCATAGACATAGCCTCAGCATACCAACAACTACCATTGCATGAAGACAGTTGTGACCTGACTGCCTTTATTACACATGGAGGGCTTTTCCGTTACTGTCATGTCCCTTATGGCTTGGCCTCCGCTCCATCCGCGTTCCAAAAAATGACGGAAACAGTGCTAAAAGATAATTTTGTACTACAATATGATCATTGCCAGATCTTCTCTGGAAGAGCACGACAGGAGCCTGTGTGCTGTTCTGAAGTGCCTGGCTTATGCATACCTGAAACTGAACATGCAAAAATTTTCATTCAGACAATTGTGTCTCAGATTCTTGGGCCATGTCATCTCCAAAGAGAGAATTCTGCCCAACATAGATCACACCACAGCCATCTGTGATGCCCCAGCCCCACAAGACCTAGTCTCACTATGGTCTTTCCTAGAACTAATAAAACTGAACGTACCGTAACATTCGCATCATGGAGCCTCACCGCTGCAGAAATAAAATACTTGACAGTGGAAAAAGAGGCCCTAGCATGTGTGTGGGGTTGTCAAAATGTGGAGGTTGTATCTCTGAGGATGGCGCTTCACACTAAAAACCAGACCACCAGGCACTGACCACACTACTTGCCACCAAAGGGATTGGGCAGGCAGGCATGAGATTAGTGTGCTGCTCAGCTCGATTGCTCTGTTTCATCTATGATGTAGAGTACAAACCAAGTTAAAAGAACCAGGCTGCGGATTGCCTGTCATGTTTGCCACTACCTGCCGATACAGCCACAGTGGATGAACCTAAGATGGTGGCGTCTGTACTATAAGCTCTATCCGTGAATGACTTCACATCTTCCTCTTCACAATGCCCAGAACTCACCATCTTGCATGCTCAGATCAAAAAGGGATGGCCCAAATGCAAAAAGAAATGGATCCTACACTGGTACCATACTCCTGTACAGCCATGAACTGTCTGTGGCTGACTCGCTAGTTATGAGAGGTGTGCATCGCTACATTGGTCCTGTTTCCCTGTGCACTACTCTGGTCCACTTAGCACACAACATACACCAGGGAGTGGTGCGCACAAAATAGAGGCTATGTGAACTGTACTGGTGGCCTCAGATGGATAAGTTGGTGGAATCTGTAATTGCCACATACTTCACCTGCCAACTGAATGACAAGTCTGCTAAAACAGCCCCCATTCCACTCCAGCCCATTAAACTGTGAGAAAAGGCTTCAGGAGAAAGTGGGATTGGTCATTGTAAGCCCTTTTGAGAATGCTCCTGCCTCCTGTAGGTTCGCAGTGACTTTGCTGGACCACAGCAAATAGCTGGAGTTGGAATTTTCTCAGCATGTTACCACTGAGGTTGTTATCACTCACTTTCCTGCAGTCAGTCTTCAGCAGGGAAGGGACTCTTACCTACACTACCGTTCAAAAGTTTGGGATCACCCAAACAATTTCGTGTTTTCCATGAAAAGTCACACTTATTCACCACCATATGTTGTGAAATGAATAGAAAATAGAGTCAAGACATTGACAAGGTTAGAAATAATGATTTGTATTTGAAATAAGATTTTTTTTACATCAAACTTTGCTTTCGTCAAAGAATCCTCCATTTGCAGCAATTACAGCATTGCAGACCTTTGGCATTCTAGCTGTTAATTTGTTGAGGTAATCTGGAGAAATTGCACCCCACGCTTCCAGAAGCAGCTCCCACAAGTTGGATTGGTTGGATGGGCACTTCTTTGAGCAGATTGAGTTTCTGGAGCATCACATTTGTGGGGTCAATTAAACGCTCAAAATGGCCAGAAAAAGAGAACTTTCATCTGAAACTCGACAGTCTATTCTTGTTCTTAGAAATGAAGCCTATTCCATGCGAGAAATTGCTAAGAAATTGAAGATTTCCTACACCGGTGTGTACTACTCCCTTCAGAGGACAGCGCAAACAGGCTCTAACCAGAGTAGAAAAAGAAGTGGGAGGCCGCGTTGCACAACTGAGCAAGAAGATAAGTACATTAGAGTCTCTAGTTTGAGAAACAGACGCCTCACAGGTCCCCAACTGGCATCTTCATTAAATAGTACCTGTTAGAGCCTGTTTGTGCTGTCCTCTGAAGGGAGTAGTACACACCGGTGTAGGAAATCTTCAATTTCTTAGCAATTTCTCGCATGGAATAGGCTTCATTTCTAAGAACAAGAATAGACTGTCGAGTTTCAGATGAAAGTTCTCTTTTTCTGGCCATTTTGAGCGTTTAATTGACCCCACAAATGTGATGCTCCAGAAACTCAATCTGCTCAAAGAAGTGCCCATCCAACCAATCCAACTTGTGGGAGCTGCTTCTGGAAGCGTGGGGTGCAATTTCTCCAGATTACCTCAACAAATTAACAGCTAGAATGCCAAAGGTCTGCAATGCTGTAATTGCTGCAAATGGAGGATTCTTTGACGAAAGCAAAGTTTGATGTAAAAAAAATCTTATTTCAAATACAAATCATTATTTCTAACCTTGTCAATGTCTTGACTCTATTTTCTATTCATTTCACAACATATGGTGGTGAATAAGTGTGACTTTTCATGGAAAACACGAAATTGTTTGGGTGATCCCAAACTTTTGAACGGTAGTGTATATAGTGTCTATCAATGGCCTACAGTTCATCTCGTGTTTTTGCTGATTTCAAGTCAAGTCAATTTTATTTGTATAGCCCAATATCACAAATTACAAATTCCTCACATTTTGATTTCCTTACAGAGAGGGGAATACGCCACCTGTATAGTAGTGTTTACAACCCACAATGTAACGGAGAGGTGGAAAGATGGAATACGGTGCTTAAGGCACGGACGCAGACATGGAGAGAACATGCAATCTCATCCCAGGTCGTCCTCTGTGTGGCGTTTGCATGTTCTCCCCATGTCTGTGGTGGGTTTTCTCTGGGTGCTCTGGTTTCCCCCACCATAAAAAAAGATATGCATGTTAGGGTTAATACTCTTGTCTGTGCCCTTGACCGGGGCATGGCAAGACAAACTGGAGTTGGTCCCCGGGTGCTGCACGGTGGCTGCCCACTGCTCCTAGCTACACAGCTTGGATGGGTTAAATGCAGAGCATGATTTCCCTACGGGGATCAATAAAAAAAAAAGGAGTACATCCTAGCTGCAGAACAGATGTGGAAAATCTGAAAAACTCCAATGACTGACTTCCTGCAAAACTACCATGCGACACCTCATGTGACGACTGGTGCCTCCTCATCTGAACTGTTACACAACAGGAGAATGAAAACCAAGCTGGACAACTTTCCAGTTAAGGACAAAAATGACAAGTGTACTACTGTGAGAGATACAGTGGAAAAGCAACAGAATAAAATCTAAATAGTACAGTAATACACATCGGGGTGCAAAGACCTCTGTGAACCTGACCATATCCACAAAGGTACACCAAAGTTCAGACCATTCTTGTCTATTCAGAAACAGATTGGACCAAGCATGTTCATGCTAAGTGATAGCAAGAGGTTGAATGCATCATGACTAACTCTCTATTCTGTAGGTCCGGGAGTGCCTACTGTAGAGTCAGCGCATACAGCTCCAGTGACTCTTAGGAGGAGTGCTAGAGATTAGAGGTCTGCAAACTCATCGGGTCCCAACATGCTGAATTCTGGCCGGGCTTGGGCCTTTTTTTTTTAATAGACTGGGCTTGGGTTGGACTCAGGCTCATTTAACTTCCCATATACACTACCGTTCAAAAGTTTGGGATCACCCAAACAATTTCGTGTTTTCCATGAAAAGTCACACTTATTCACCACCATATGTTGTGAAATGAATAGAAAATAGAGTCAAGACATTGACAAGGTTAGAAATAATGATTTGTATTTGAAATAAGATTTTTTTTACATCAAACTTTGCTTTCGTCAAAGAATCCTCCATTTGCAGCAATTACAGCATTGCAGACCTTTGGCATTTTAGCTGTTAATTTGTTGAGGTAATCTGGAGAAATTGCACCCCACGCTTCCAGAAGCAGCTCCCACAAGTTGGATTGGTTGGATGGGCACTTCTTTGAGCAGATTGAGTTTCTGGAGCATCACATTTGTGGGGTCAATTAAACGCTCAAAATGGCCAGAAAAAGAGAACTTTCATCTGAAACTCGACAGTCTATTCTTGTTCTTAGAAATGAAGGCTATTCCATGCGAGAAATTGCTAAGAAATTGAAGATTTCCTACACCGGTGTGTACTACTCCCTTCAGAGGACAGCACAAACAGGCTCTAACAGGTACTATTTAATGAAGATGCCAGTTGGGGACCTGTGAGGCGTCTGTTTCTCAAACTAGAGACTCTAATGTACTTATCTTCTTGCTCAGTTGTGCAACGCGGCCTCCCACTTCTTTTTCTACTCTGGTTAGAGCCTGTTTGTGCTGTCCTCTGAAGGGAGTAGTACACACCGGTGTAGGAAATCTTCAATTTCTTAGCAATTTCTCGCATGGAATAGCCTTCATTTCTAAGAACAAGAATAGACTGTCGAGTTTCAGATGAAAGTTCTCTTTTTCTGGCCATTTTGAGCGTTTAATTGACCCCACAAATGTGATGCTCCAGAAACTCAATCTGCTCAAAGAAGTGCCCATCCAACCAATCCAACTTGTGGGAGCTGCTTCTGGAAGCGTGGGGTGCAATTTCTCCAGATTACCTCAACAAATTAACAGCTAGAATGCCAAAGGTCTGCAATGCTGTAATTGCTGCAAATGGAGGATTCTTTGACGAAAGCAAAGTTTGATGTAAAAAAAATCTTATTTCAAATACAAATCATTATTTCTAACCTTGTCAATGTCTTGACTCTATTTTCTATTCATTTCACAACATATGGTGGTGAATAAGTGTGACTTTTCATGGAAAACACAAAATTGTTTGGGTGATCCCAAACTTTTGAACGGTAGTGTACATGCAGAGTAAACACAAGCCAATGATGAAATATTGTTATATTGATTATAAATTTTATACATACAAACGTATGCGTGCATTACGCGTGACAGTTGACCATGCTGTTTGTGTGTGTGTGTGTTTGTGCACATCAGAAAAAGCACACATCAGACAGAACGTGCATCAGAGACAGCACACGTCAGAGACAGCGCACGTCAGAGACAGCGCATGTAAGAGAGAGCTTAAAATGATATTGGTGTCAGCCTCGGGCTGGAAAATTAAAGACTTTGTCGGGCTGGGGCCAGGCTAGGGCTTGAACACCAAAGGTTTAGGGCCGGGCTAGGGCTGGATTTTTTTGGCCCATGCAGGGCTCTACTAGAGTTGCCACTCCACCTACTTGGCTGATGGATTTTCAGCTGGGTTAGGGAATGTAAAAAACTGAGTCAAATGCCACAGTTACCTATTTGTAAGACCATGTGAAACAAGATGGATGAACAAAATAACTGTCAAAAAACGCAGCAAGGTAACAAGTGGAAAAAAAACAAAAACTTGTATTGTTCCAAAGACACTGCCATGTCAAGTTCTGTAATGACCTGAACTTGATTAGGCAGTTGGTTATGTTCAATTATTCTACTGCAGTATACTGGGGTGGAAATAGCCATTTAAGCAAAATTTGATATGTGGTATTTTCTTATTGTAATCTTTTGGAAATGCTTTGGTTATTGCCTTAAAACAAATAGTACAGCAGCTACGGTTATGTTCAGAGTGTTGCTTACTAACCTAAGTTGTCACAAATCCCTCTTGTGTTTTACTTAGTCTATTTTGGACTGTACCTTGCATAATATTCCAAGTAGGGGGGGGTGTTGTGTCTGCCACTAGGTGGCATAGTATACCTAAGAATGGCTTAGGAAAAATAGACATGGAGCGCAGAGAAGAAGAGTGGGTCATGTGGTTGAAAACAGTTGAAGCTGTGTGTGTTACCATAACTAACAATAAAGCCAGTTAAAAAGAGTTCTTGCCTCACTGATTATTACTACTACCACTACACTTAACAGTCAAGAGTTAGAGAGAAGGGAAGGATCAAAGACCTGAAAAACGACAAAGTACCAGGAGAAGATGGAATAACATCTGTGATTTTAAAAGCCCTGGATGATGCAAATCTGAGAAAGCTCACAAAAGGGCAACAAAATCTATAAAAGTGAAAAAATACCAGGTAATATGAATGACTCAATTTTCCTTAGAATTCCAAAGAAGCCAAGCACCATGCAATGCACAGAGTACAAAACTTTGAGATTCATGATTCATGTCCTCAAACTGAGAATGATTCTAACGAGGAATAGAAGGAAACTAGAGGCTGAAATAAGTGAAGTGCAAAGCAGATTTGTAACAGGAAAGGGCATAAGAGAAGGCTCTTTTAACCTGAGGACCATCAGTGAACAATACCTTAGTAAAGACTAGAACATCTATGCATACTTTATAGATTACGAAAAAATATTCGACCGAGTGAGCCATCGGAAAATGATCGAGAGCCTGATCGAGCTAGGATTGGATGCAAAAGTTGCAAAATGCATAAGCAATCTCTACCGGGGACAGAACGCTTACGTGAGAATGAAACATGACAAGACTAAAGTCATATGGATAAGAAGAGGTGTGAGATAAGGATGCCTCTTGTTGGTGATTATGTTTAAAATCTACACAGAACTCATTCAGACAGATCATCCATATGAAAGGACTTGTAATCGGAGCCGTAAATGTATACAACCCAAGGTATGCTGAGGACACTGCCCTCGTCAAGTAAACAGTAGAATAGCTCCAGAGAATTGTTGACAACATTAACAAATGAATGAAAAGAAAACAAAAACCATACTCTTCAGCAAAACATCACCATCAGCGACATTCAGACTAACCATCGATGGTGTAGAGATTGAACAAGTGGATAATTTTGTATACCTCGGTCAAATGATAACAGAAGATGGCAGAAGTGAAAAGGAAATAAGAAGAACAGCTATAGCAAGAGAGAAATTCTGCAAGTTAACAGGTGTGCTAACCAACAGAAAGAAATATGCCAGTTAGAAAGAGAATTCTGCTACGTTTAGTCAGTTTTACTATGTAGCTCAGAGACATGGCCACTAACACCCTGCATGATTAGACACACAGAAGCTTTTGAAATGTGGACTTACAGAAGAATATTGTGTATCTTGGACCGTCAGGATGATGAATGAGAATGTGATGTAAAGACTGCATGAAAAAAGACAGCTAGTGAACACCATAAAAAGATGTAAGTTGACATTTTTTGGTCATATGATGAGATGTAGCAAGATACATTGTTGGAGGGAGGTATTGAGAGAAGAAGAGGCAGGGGAAGACCTAGAATAAGCTGGTTCAAGAACATTGAAAATTGGATGCTGTCAGCGCTGCTAAACACAGAAAGGGATGGGAAGCTTATGTCATCCAACCCTGATCACAAGGACGGAACTTAAAGAACTTAAAGTGGTAGGAGCTTGGAATGTCAAACTAGGCTTTTGATCAATAGGTTGGTGCATGGGTGTCGCAGCTAATATACCCACTTTTTAAAATTATTAGTTTAGACCTCCACACTTTACCATGTTTTTACCATGTCGAAATCAGTACATCAGTCTATCCACTCGGTTCTCTTTTCAGAGCACTCTGTCTGTGATTCATTATCAAATCCATTCTGCTTTGTTATTGAGAGAATGCCTGAATCAATGAAATTCCATACCAAGTTTGCACAGCTACCTTGCAACCAGGCAGATTCTCACAGAGCATGCACACACATACACACGAGTGCTAGTCATTAGCTAGCCATTGATGCGTGGATGCCAGGTAGCTGAGTTAAGGTGGGTCACACTGTCACAAAATGTTAGAGGAATTGTTAACTTACCAAAAATCAAAGCTTCATATTTAATTAATTGTTAATATTTTATTACAAAGTCTCAATACTGACTGACAGCAGCCTCGCAGTTTGGTTAGGTAACTGTAAAACGCTGACGCTAGCTAATGTTAAGATTAATGTTAGCAAAACGGTGAAAAGATGAGGAGGGAGGCTAGTTTTCATTTGATTGTTACTGTAGAGTAGAGTGGTCTATTCTTGTGGCTGAGGATCTCTTGGTTTGACATGTTTGTTCCCTCAGACAACATGGGCATAAAGATGTTTTCTTTCCAAAGAAGAGGAAAGTAAGTCATCACTGGTAGTAATCAGTTTACTTCAGCTAACCAACAGCCAAGTCCCTTGTAATGGCCATGGGCTCCCCGTTTTGACAAATAAAAGCCTGGCTGGCCCATGTATAAACTGGGTCACAGTATTATTTGCAGTTGCCATGAACACAGCATTGAATTCTGTCACTCGAGATAATTAGCTCTGAAAAGAGAGCTCAGTTCACGTGCATAGGTTCGCTTGCAGATAATATGAATGCTGTGTGAACGAAATTGGGAACTGCCCTTCTCCAGCGGATAGTTGTCAATTCTGGTGTCTTCAGTGCACTGTTAGTTAGATGTTAACCAATTTTAACTATTAACGGTGCACATTACATAGATAATCAAAACAAGTTACAGTAAGTCAGTCTGTTCCTCCCTATTATTATCTATTGTACACTTACATGCTAGTTGACTACTATTCTTTTGGAGGAGCAATTTTTGGCCTGCTGCTTGGGACTTTGGGTACTCTAAATTTGCAATGTCACAGCCTGGTACTTCAGAGTCAGTTGTATTCACATCCAATATGACTTGCTATGATTATCAATGTGAATGGATATATACTGCCCACATAGTGGCAATTTGACTACAGTTCTCTTCTCCACTTTACTCATTGATTTGATAACATATAAGAAATTCATTTAACAGAAATTGCAACTGCATGCAAGCATAAAGAGATCCTCAAGTTTAAATAAACAATGAGCAGTTATTATTAAAGATGACTCTGAATTAGTCATCAAATCAATTTCTATGCTTTTAGCTTTTTAATATCTTCAAATATGTGATGTGGGGCCAACCACTTCCTCTTCATGAAATTATAAAATTTACCCATCATTTTCTCATGCTAGTATAGCCAGATAAAAGTGTCAAACCCCATCTTAAAAGGCACGAGAATACAGCAAATGACATCTACTCTGTTAAAAATTTTCAGAGGGAAGACCCCTAAACCCCGTTAGATTCCCCCCCACACACACACAGACACATTTTTTATGCTTCCTACACCCATGAGTTGGTTTAGTTACCTACACCAACTGTAAAAATCTGGTGAAATATTCCCTCCTTGAAGAGTTAATTTTTAAACACACACTTGAAGATATCCTCCTTTGCGGCAATGAGCTAAAGTGCAAGCATATGGTGGATACAACAAGAGAGGTAATGCAAATCATCATCTTTAGTTTCATGCTGGTGGACTCAGTGTCATAATGACTCATCTCAAATTAGTTTTCCTTAAGTGGTATCCATTTGCCAAACTTTTATGGCAACAGACCTACTGACTGCAAAAATAGGACATGATGAATTTAAAGCGCTTCATCAACGTGGTTCCCAGGGCTCTATGCCTACAAAAAGATTTCTTTCATTCATTCCTACCCACAGGGATGTTCTCAGTCACTTCTCAAAAAACAGACTTGAGAGTAGAAGCCCAGACATGACAAATATCTTGGAAAATGCCATCTGCCTCTCGCTCTCGAGCAATCAAGGAATCCAAGTAAAGAAGTGAGGATTAGTAAAAAAGTTGCAGCTTAATCCACCTTTAGTGACACCATTTTTTCTAAAAAGCAAATAAATGAGAGAAGTCCATTAAATCGGTACGGTGGTGGTATAATTACAACTGAGGTGATACAAACACAACAGGTGCACCTGTGAATGACGTGTTTAGTTTTTCTCTTTATCGATGCATTCCAAGTCAGTTAGTATCATGAGGTATATTTCCCTTCATCCTGTTTGACTTTTACCCTCATCCCTATTTCAGATCAGTTCAGATTTTTCATATCAGTTTACATCAGCGCACAGTGAAATGATGGATATTTCCTTGAGGTCACAAAGTAGATCAAACTGATTAATAAGCTTTGGGAATTGAAACATTATAAATATTAATGGCAGCAGTATAAGTTATTGATCAAAAGTAATTAAGTTTCCAGTCAATTCTGGGTCTTTAGGGCAAGTTATATTTCTCGTGATCTTTTTTTTTTCCCCTTCTCCTATTCCTTTTTTTATCTCCTTTGAGGTTTTAAGTTTCTTAATCACTGACACTCCCCCCTTTACTCTGCATCTCAATTGATAGGCCCCCTAATTCAGTTAGTTTTATTTGAGTTTTCTGAGCTTCTATCCATTGTCATGCCTAAATATAACAGGGTGCTTCTTCTTGGTGATTTTAATATTCATGGGTGTTGTCCTTCCCATTCCCTCACTTCATATTTTTTAGATCTTATAGATTATTTTAACCTCTTTCAATCTGTTAAAAGGGCCACACATTCCAAAGGTCATATCTTCGACCTTGTACTCTCATCTGGTTTCTCTCTCAAGTGTGTTAATCTGGTGGATATGCTTGTAACTGACCATTAAGATGTTGTTTTTAAAGTTCCACTACAGCTCTCTATTCCTAGTCTCTACCCTACAGCATGTTCTCACATTTTCAACGTTGGCTCTGCAGTTAAATTCTGTGATGCTTTTAATTCATTATCCTTTAATTCCACTATATCCACTCTCAATCCAGATGCACTGTTAAATTCATTCAATGATCAGTGCCTATCCATCCTTGACCAAACTGCACCGTTGAACAAAACAAAAATCAAATAACCTTCCCTGGCTGAACAATCACACTCGAGCCCTTAAAAGACTGTAGAAAATCTGAACGACAATGGAAGGTCAACAAATCCGAAATAGCACATATCACCCCTAAAAACCAAAGGTTAATTTACCAGAAAGCAGTTAAGGCTATGAGATCGGCTTACTTGTCTGAATTTATATTAGAAATAACCACAATCCTAAAGTTCTCTTTGGGGTAGCCGATTCTGTTAATGATGGTCCCTCCACATCTTTTTCTGAACCTGATGTTGAGCTGTCCGAAAAATTTCTCGCTCATTTTGTAAATAAAATGGAGAATATCAGGTCCAAAATCCAGCCTGACCCTTCGACATTCTTTCCATTCCCCATGTTAATTCTGCCTCTTTTACCCAGTTTTAACCCATTACAATTTCAGTGTTAGCAAGTACAGTCTTCCATATGAACTCCTTCTCCTGCATCTTAGACATCATCCCCACTAAGCTGCTCAAGGACGTATTTACCACTGTTAACTCTGTTATTCTGCAAATTTTTAATAATTCTCTGGCCTCTGGGTCTTTTCCAGACAGTTGTAAGCATGCCATTATTCACCCATTGCTAAAGAAACATAATCTGGATCCCCTTTCCTTAAGTAACTACAGACCAATCTCCAAATTGTCTTTTTTATCTATGGTTGTGGAGAAAGTAATTTCATCTCAACTGATATCTTTTATGAATACTAATACTGTTTTTAACTGTCTCCAACCTGGTTTTAGAGCACGTCCTAGTACCGAGATAGCTCTAGTTTAGGTTACTAATGACCTACTGCTGACTGCAGACAGAGGTGACTGCTCGGTTTTAGTTCTTTTAGACTTAAGTACTGCCTTTGACACAGCCGATCACACTATCCTCTTACATCAAGGGCTTGGCACTTAGTTTATTATGCTCATACCTCTCCAACAGAATTTTGGCTTGGTTGAGTTGTGATGTCCTTCAAGGCTCAGTTCTTGGCTCCCTTCGGTTTTGTATATATACATGCTGGTTATTCAAAATCATATGTCTTGCCATTTTTATGCCGATGACACTCAGTTATACATGCCACTAAAAACCACAGATCCTAGCAGACTAGCAAATCTCACAACTTGCCTCTCTGATGTTAAATCCTGGACGTCCCAAAATTTTCTTAAATTGAATGATGATAAGCCTGATGTCATTCTGTTCAGTCCCCCAAATTCCATCAGCCCTTTTGGTACTAATCGTGGTGATTTGTCAAATAGCATTAAGCTGGCTGCTAGAAATCTAGGGGTAATATTCAATGCTAACCTCTGTTTTGATACTCAAGTCATGTTTCTTCCAGCTCAAGATAATTTCTAAAATTAGGTCATTTTTATCTATGGCTGATCTACAAAACATTGACATGATTTTATTTATTCTCAACTTGCTAATTGCAACGTACTTTACTCAGGTATCAGCCAGGACTCCCTCCACTGTCTCCAGTTTGTATAAAACACTGCTGCTTGACTCATTACCGGGACAAAGAGGCATGATCACATCACCCCTGTGGCTTGCCTCCCTACAATGGCTCCCTGTTAGATTTCGAACTGATTTGAAGTTTTATTGCTCACTTTTAAGCCTTAAACAATCTTGCTCCTACATACATTTCTGATTTATTGCCCCAGCATGTGCCCTCTCGACCATTAAGATCCACTGATGGAGCTCTGCTGGTTATTCCCAGGTCTCAGTTTGTTACAAAGGGTGATAGGGCTTTTGCTGTTAGAGACAACCCCCCCCCCCCCCGGAACTCTCTTCCTGTTGAACTCAGACACACACACACACACACACACACACACACACACACACACACACACACACACACACACACACACACACACACACACACACACACTAGCTTCTTTTACACTACCGTTCAAAAGTTTGGGATCACCCAAACAATTTCGTGTTTTCCATGAAAAGTCACACTTATTCACCACCATATGTTGTGAAATGAATAGAAAATAGAGTCAAGACATTGACAAGGTTAGAAATAATGATTTGTATTTGAAATAAGATTTTTTTTACATCAAACTTTGCTTTCGTCAAAGAATCCTCCATTTGCAGCAATTACAGCATTGCAGACCTTTGGCATTCTAGCTGTTAATTTGTTGAGGTAATCTGGAGAAATTGCACCCCACGCTTCCAGAAGCAGCTCCCACAAGTTGGATTGGTTGGATGGGCACTTCTTTGAGCAGATTGAGTTTCTGGAGCATCACATTTGTGGGGTCAATTAAACGCTCAAAATGGCCAGAAAAAGAGAACTTTCATCTGAAACTCGACAGTCTATTCTTGTTCTTAGAAATGAAGGCTATTCCATGCGAGAAATTGCTAAGAAATTGAAGATTTCCTACACCGGTGTGTACTACTCCCTTCAGAGGACAGCACAAACAGGCTCTAACAGGTACTATTTAATGAAGATGCCAGTTGGGGACCTGTGAGGCGTCTGTTTCTCAAACTAGAGACTCTAATGTACTTATCTTCTTGCTCAGTTGTGCAACGCGGCCTCCCACTTCTTTTTCTACTCTGGTTAGAGCCTGTTTGTGCTGTCCTCTGAAGGGAGTAGTACACACCGGTGTAGGAAATCTTCAATTTCTTAGCAATTTCTCGCATGGAATAGCCTTCATTTCTAAGAACAAGAATAGACTGTCGAGTTTCAGATGAAAGTTCTCTTTTTCTGGCCATTTTGAGCGTTTAATTGACCCCACAAATGTGATGCTCCAGAAACTCAATCTGCTCAAAGAAGTGCCCATCCAACCAATCCAACTTGTGGGAGCTGCTTCTGGAAGCGTGGGGTGCAATTTCTCCAGATTACCTCAACAAATTAACAGCTAGAATGCCAAAGGTCTGCAATGCTGTAATTGCTGCAAATGGAGGATTCTTTGACGAAAGCAAAGTTTGATGTAAAAAAAATCTTATTTCAAATACAAATCATTATTTCTAACCTTGTCAATGTCTTGACTCTATTTTCTATTCATTTCACAACATATGGTGGTGAATAAGTGTGACTTTTCATGGAAAACACAAAATTGTTTGGGTGATCCCAAACTTTTGAACGGTAGTGTACATCTCTTCTTAAAACTTTTCTCTTTGTGAAAGCTTTTGGAAATGTTTGATATTTCTTTCCATTTATTCATACTGTTTGTTTTTATTCCTATTCATTTGGTCTTATTCATTTATTGTCTTTACCTCCTCTATGCTCATGTCCTTTGGTCTCATTCTCTATTTTGCCTTGTCTGGTTTTATTTCTTTTGAAAAGCACTTTTAACATTGTTAAGAAAAGGGCTATATAAATAGAGTTTATCATTATTTAATATTCTTTTGAGAGAATCACAACAAGTTACTTTAATGCCTCATGACTATGGAAATATATGTATAGATGCTGCATTGGCTGCTTTGGCCTGTTGCTGCAATACATCAACGTTGCCGCCATATTGGACTGGGCAATGCAAGAAAACGGGGGAGCTGTGATTTTTCCGCTACGCTACCTGGATGCCCACCCACTACTATTACTTCATGCTCCAAGCCACTGAAACAGTCTACCTGAAGATCTGAGAGCAGTTGAAGTGGTGAAATCTTTAAATGTAAACTTAAAACCCACCTCTTCAGCCTGGCTTTGATTAAGAATGTCATATAGACATTGCCTTCTATATCTTAATCACATTTTATTGTATTTATGTTCAATTCAATTCCATTTATTGTCATTAAAAACAATGTGCAGGCACATGTTGAAAATTAAATATGGGAACAATGTTGTCTGTGAATGTTCTCATTCATCCAGGTCATGGTTATCCAAAGGAATTGAATCGAGTGCAACTGGATATATACCAAGTCCAGTTGCACTCAATTCAATTCCTTTGGATGGGAACAATGTTGTGAAATTTTATTCTCTTTTATCATCTGTTAGTTTACTACTATCAATATTTACATATATTTTTATCCCTCTTGTTTATTTTATTTGTCGTTGTTTTGTTTTATACTTTTTATCTACTTTATTTAGTTTTTCTGTCTAGCTTTTATTTAAGTATTTATTTTCATTATTTTCAAATTGTCTCAACTTGCTGTTTTATTATCAGCTTGTCAGTCCTCTGTGAAGCACTTTGAACTGCACTAACCTGTATAAACACTGCGATACAACAGGTTTGATTTGACTTGATTTTCATAGAATTCACTACAATGTTTACATTTCTCAACCGATTTCAATGTGTCGTTTTTATATTCAAGGGTATATGATCTATGTGGAGTAAGAAAAAAAAGTTTTTGCGAGTGTCTGGGTAGCGTGGTGGTCTATTCCATTGCCTACAAACACGGGGATCGCCGGTTTGAATCCCCATGTTACCTCCGGCTTGGTCGAGCATCCCTACAGACACAACTGGCCGTGTCTGTGGGTGGGAAGCCGGATGTGGGTATGTGTCCTGATCACTGAACTAGGGCCTTCTCTGGTCAGTCAGGGCACCTGTTAAGGGAGGAGGGGGTACTGGGGGGAATAGCGTGATCCTTCCACGTGCTACGTCCCCCTGGTGAAACTCCTCACTGTCAGGTGAAAAGAAGTGGCTGGCGACTCCACATGTATCAGAGGAGACATGTGGTAGTCTGCAGCCCTCCCTGGCTCGGCAGAGGGGGTGGCGCTGCCACCGCGACAGCTCGGAAGAGTGGGGTAATTGGTTGGATACAACTGGGGGGAAAAGGGGGGGGGAATTGAAAAAAAAGAAAACAGGTTTTGACTTTAGTTAAGAAAATCTCAATAGTTTAGCTATAACCGCTGCTAGACGCTCAAGAGAGGAGTGTGTATCAACGTTAGGCTTACGTGGCACATACAGCCACTCTGCCAGGCCATTTAGGTCAGCGCCATGTCTGACTGATTTATCAGTCTGATCAGCCCCAATTACCATGGGCTGACATCACACCGAGACCATAAGAGAAGAACAAACCAATGACACTGCCGTTAGTATTGGCATTGGGATCCGTCTGAATCTGCTAATGAAGGCGCGCACGCACACGCACACAAACGCATATTTTCACAGTTGCACACAGAAACACAGCTACACATGATACCACACCGATTGAGTCATAAAGATGACAACTCTGAGCCTTTTTGCTACACCACGGTTGGGGTTGCTGAAAAGTGCTGTGTCTGTGCTTTTAACTTAGCAGACATGAAGCTGATAGTGCCCTGGGCAAACACACACACACACACACACACACACACACACACACACACACACACAGATAAGCAACCAACTAGTCAAACCAAACAAATATTAACATTAACACATACAAATGCAGACATGCACACACAAAGACACAAGAGGACAAAGCGCAGTAAAAGACATGCTCAGACTACCAGACTGACCCAGACCTAAAGATCTGTGTGCAAACACTCACTAACACAATCACTTGGAAGTTAATTCACAGAGACACGACATTAAATCGAGAGACCAAAAAATCAGAAACACACAGGATCACACAGACACAGCATGAAATGAAAATGTTTAAATCATAATAATCTATACTACATAAAGGTCTATGCACATCCATCCATTATCTGAACCACTTATCCTGCTCTCAGGGTCGCGGGGATGCTGGAGACTATTTCAGCAGTCATTGGGCGGCAGGCGGGGAGACACCCTGGACAGCCCCCCCCCACACACACACACACACACACATTCATACCTAGGGACAATTCAGTTTGTCCGATTCACCTGACCTACATGTCTTTGGACTGTGGGAGGAAACCGGAGCCCCCAGAGGAAACCCACGCAGACACAGGGAGAACATGCAAACTCCACACAGAGGACAACCCACCAAGGTTGGACTACCCCGGGGCTCGAACCCAGGACCTTCTTGAGGCGACCGCGCTAACAAGTGCGCCACCGCGCTGCCGTCTATGCACGTTGATATGCTTAACTCATAATGACCCCGATTAATTAAAGAGCCTTATAAAACACTGAACATGCCATGCCACCTGCATTCTCAAAGAGAACGTGGACTCTGTTTACAAACCATTTCCTATTTCAGCCCTGACATTTAATCTCTCTCTCTCGCCCTCTCTCTCACCCCCCCCCTCTCTCTCTCTCTCTCTCTTATATCACTCACCTCTCATCTCCTCAAAATAGCTCACCAATGCTATCAGTTCTGCTTCCTGCCCACTACAATCCACACCCCCTATTCACCCCCTTGCCCTCTCTCTCTGTCATAGTTTATCTCTGCCACCCTTCCACCCTCCCTTTTTGTCCGTCACTATCTCTCCATCTGCTTTGCTCTGCCTATCATTTCCCCCGGATTTATCAGAGCAGAGGAACAAAACACTGGAAAGTGGAAGACTCCAATTTCAGCAAAGCTTCCACTCCCCATCGCTGTCTCGCTGTCTCTCTACCTCTCTTTCTCTCGCTCCCTCTCTCTCCCTCTCTGTCTCTCTCTGTCTCGCACTGTCTCTCTCCCTCTCCCTCTCTCTCTACCTCTCTCAGTCTGTCCCTCTCTCTCACTCTTTCTCTGTCTCTCCCTCTCTCTCGCCCACCCCCCCCTTCGAACACACATTGCTTTGGGAATGAGCTTGTGATGGACATTCTGGTTTCATGATGGGTCTTTTGACCAGTGGGCGGTCTGAAAGAGTAGTGAGTAGTCTTTTTTCTATTTGTCATTTTATGCCTCTCACCAGCTTCTCTTTCCCAACACTTATCTTGTTAAAGGTATTTGTTTCACAGTATGAGAGCCCAAAAACATGGTTTTTCAAGTAAAATCCTCTTTTACAAAAGCATATTTTTGCATAAAACACAAAATGTGTTATTTAGTTTGAATTGGGGGGGAAAAAACCCGCCACAAAAAGAATGACATGACAGGGAGCCATCATGTTCTCCGTGGGTCTGAAAAGTCAATTAAGAGGCTTCCTGTGACAACACTGTCAGACTGGCTGTGACATCACATTTCCTGGAAGTTTCAGTCTCCAAGATAGAAGATAAACGTGAGGACAGCCTCGCCATTAGATAATGGACTGGAAATGAAAATCCCCCCTCCTCTAATCAGGTTTCAGAAATACTTTTATTTTTTGTCCAGCAGGTTACTTCTGAGCAGATCCATTTTTTTTAACGTTTCCATTTTTGCGTCCAACCCAAAACATACAAAATGTTTCTAAACTGGTTAGAACGAAATAACTACTACTACTACTTTTGGCTGCTCCCGTTAGGGGTCGCCACAGCGGATCATCCGTTTCTAAGGTTAGAACGAAATAAAATACTGGTTAATACCATTCTTTTTTTGGGGGGGGGGTTCCCCCCTTTTTCTCCCAAGTTGTACTTGACCAATCACTCCACTCTTCCGAGTTGTCCTGGTCGCTGCTCCACCCCCTCTGCCGAGCCGGGGAGGGCTGCAGACTACCACATGCCTCCTCCGATACATGTGGAGTCGCCAGCCGCTTCTTTTCACCTGACAGTGAGGAGTTTCACCACCAGGGGGACATAGTGCATGGGAGGATCACGCTATTTGCCCCAGCCCCCCCCCCCCGAACGGGTGCCCTGACCAACCAGAGGAGGTGCTAGTGCAGCGACCAGGACACATACCCACGTCCGGCTTCCCACCTGCACACACGGCCAATTGTGTCTGTAGAGACGCCTGACCAAGCCGGGGGTAACACAGGGATTCAAACCGGCGATCCCCGTGTTGGTAGGCAACGGAACAGACCACCACGCCACCCGGATGCCCTTTAAAATGTACATTTAAGATAGAAAAATATGGAAATCAAGTAGAAGTAAAATGTAAAATGCAAAACATCAACACAAATTTGATGGTGCCCTAATGTAGGCACTATGCTTGAAATCCATTGTTTCTGTGTGACACCGTTAATGGGAATCAGACTGAGGTCATATGTCATGTAATGTAACATTCTCACTGGGCTGACTTGTGAATGGCAATGTGGAAAAGAACAGGTAATTATAAAGAAAACTAAACACAGTACAATGTTAAAATAGTACGTCTCCCAGAAGTGAGCTTTGCATAGCTGCTTAATCCACGAGTCAGCGCCGGGCCCCAGTGCAAGATGGTCAAAGCGGGCCCCGGCCTACCCATCACAATCAGACGTAACATAGCGTCATGTCAGTAGTGAATGAAAGCAGTGAGACATGCAGCTTTAAAACAACCAGCAACATGGAAATGAACTGTACAGTTGACACCTAAATGAAGTGATTACTAGGAAAACAGACTGCCGTGCTGTAGAAGAGGAGTCACACCAGCAAGGCCAAGATAGTGATGGACTACCCAGTTTAACAAAACATGGTGTCGGAGCACCATAATAGATTAAAACAGAAATGGTGACAGCGCAGCCGCACATTGACAACATACTCATGTTTGCATATAGGCCTCATAAACACAAAACATATGCGTATGTTGATTGTTAGTCAAATGAATAATAAACCCTGCTTTAAATCAGCACACACAGGCTGTGACATCATCAGCCCTGGTTTAAGTCATCACACAAAGGCTGTGTCATCATCAGCCCTGGCTCATGTAATTCATCACATACAGGCTGTGACATCATCAGCCCTGGTTTAAGTCATCACACAAAGGCTGTGTCATCCTCAGCCCTGGCTTAAGTCATCACGCATAGGCTGTGACATCATCAGCCCTGGTTTATGTAAATCATCACACAGGCTGTGACATCATCATACCTGGCTTAGGTCATCCCACACAGGCTATGACATCATCAACCCTGGCTTATACAAGTCATCACACACAGGCTATGACATCATCAGCCCTGCCCAGCTTTGTTTGTGTGTAAAGTCCTGGTGTTTTTGTTCCCTGTCCATGTGATGGATGGTTCCATTTAGTCCAACCACATAGCCATTTATTTACGTCTACATCCCTCGCAATAAGTACCTCACTTCACACACACACACACACACACACACACACACACACACACACACACACACACACACAGATTCCCGGCATGTATGAACATGTACACACGTGAGTGGGAATATGGGGTCCTGTATGCATGACGATACACACTGAGAATTCAAATGCAGCACAATGGATAGAGAATCAGAATGCATCTTTGCAAGTTAAAATGGGCTGTCACCACAAATCATTCCTCTTGCATATGACAGATGGAAAAATAACAAACAGGTGTGTGTGTGTGGGGGGGGGGGTGAGAGAGCGAGCAAGAGGGAGAGGGAGAAAGAGAGAGAGAGAGAGAGAGAGAGAGAGAGAGAGAGAGGACGATGTGGTAATACCGATCTGAAAATTTAGAGGTAGCCTGGGGTCCTTAGCCTTTACATTCCACTAATGTTGTTTATCATCACCATCATCATCATTATGGACATGGTCTCGCAGGTAACGTAGTGTGATCACTCACTGCTGGATGGAAACAGTTTACTGCCAAGAAGAAGATGTCTGTGTGCCACTGGGCCTCATTTCTCAAGCAGGACACCATCACTTTTCTTTGCAAATTGTTTGTATAGACATGTCTTCATGCATGCTCAATAATCCGCGTAAGGAAATCACAGAAAGTTGAATCAGTTCATCTGGACACAATGTTTATTGGATAAACGTTGTGTCCAGATGAACTGATTCAACTTTCTGTGATTTGTATGGACAGTTACACAAGAAGTGTGGTTTATGAAAGCTTTTGAATTCAAGATTCGTTCAGATAAATGTTCATGTCTTATGCAAGGTCTTGAGCATGCTTTAATTTTATGTGTGGGAACATTTAACTCTGTTAACAATATCTACTTTCTCTTCTGGACTGAAACACACGCTATCGATCAAGGACTATCCATTAGTTTGGGCAATCCATCCATCCATTATCCAAACCACTTACCCTACTCAGGGTCGCACGGATGCTGGAGCCTATCCCAGCAGCCATTGGGCAGCAGGCGGGGAGACACCCTGGACAGGCTGCCAGTCCATCACAGGGCCAACACACACACACACACCTAGGGACAATTTAGCACAGCCGAGTCACCTGACCTACATGTCTTTGGACTGTGGGAGACCCGGTCTGTTGTACACGTATTTTGTGTGTGTGCGTGTGTTTAACATGTCTATGCCTGTACATACATGTGTACATTTGAGGAATAGCGCAGCACATCCTTGTCATTTATACGGCAACCAGACCTCCGAGCCGCTGAACACATTTGCACATGAACGTCAAGGCAATTCAAGGTTGAGCACTCATGAAATAAGATCCAATATAATTTGCTCCTTTTCAGCAGCTCTGCTCTTGTGCCGGGTGTATGTGTGTGTGTGTGTGTGTGTGTGTGTGTGTGTGTGTGTATGCACGAGACCTCTTCCCTACCTGTCATGCAACTGCAAAAATACGATTCTTACTTCACACTGTGATGGAAGATTGCTTGGGTAAGAGAAGCAATATTGATTTGTAACACCGCTGAAAGTGGTGCGCAGTCGCCGTTTAGAGTGACACTTGCATCTCTCTCCATTTGCGATGGTAATGTGTAACGTCACTCTCCACTTCTCATGTTTTCATGTAGCGAGGCACGGCAAGGCCACGTCTGCTCACGGCTACGCATAACAAGCACTTAGTTATGACGGGAATACTGAACTAGGGCATTGTTGTATGAGCTGAGTGTGTGTGTGTGTGTGCGTGTGTTTTACTGGGGTTTGAAATATACAACTATAAATCCTAAAACAAAATATTCACTACATATGAGCCAGACCACAACAGATTGTGCGCCAGACAGACTGCACTCTAACATGTCTAACATTCAATAACTTATGCAAATGGTTTCTTATCTCTCACGCACATGCACGCGATGACACACGCACGCACGCACGCACGCACGCACGCACGCACGCACACACACACACACACACACACACACACACACACACGCAGCAAGATCATTCGAACTTCAGTCTAACCTTGCAAATTGCATATGTGTGTGTGTTTTGAATAAGGGCTGGTTGCAGAAATGAACGGTAATAAACTAAACCTGAGGTATGTTGTGACAAACTGATTTCATTTGATTTTTTTAAATTTTTATTTATTTCTCCGTTTTTCTCCCCAATTATACTTGGCTAATTGCCCCACTCTTCCAAGCCGTCCCATTCGCTGCTCCACCCCCTCTGCCGATCTGGGGAGGGCTGCAGACTACCACATGCCTCCTCCGATACATGTGGAGTCGCCAGCCGCTTCTTTTCACCTGACAGTGAGGAGTTTCACCACCAGGGGGACATAGTGCATGGGAGGATCACGCTATTTGCCCCAGCCCCCCCCGAACGGGTGCCCTGACCAACCAGAGGAGGTGCTAGTGCAGCGACCAGGACACATACCCACGTCCGGCTTCCCACCTGCACACACGGCCAATTGTGTCTGTAGGGACGCCCGACCAAGCCGGAGGTAACATGGGGATTTGAACCGGCGATCCCCGTGTTGGTATGCAATGGAACAGACCGCCACACCACCTGGACGCCCCTTTCAGTCAATTTCTTATTCAAATTCATGACATGATCTCAAATTACTTTTAACTACTAATGATATCCACCCATTCATTATCCAAACCGCTTATCCTGCTCTCAGGGTTGCGGGATGCTGGAGCCTATCCCAGCAGTCACTGGGCGGCAGGCGGGGAGACACCCTGGACAGGCCGCCAGGCCATCACAGGGCTTTTCCTCTTCCACATCTCCCCCTTTTTATTAGGGCTGTGACCCCGGTGTGGATGAAACTGGCTGATAGAAATGATTTGTGAGGGAGCACAGACAAGAGCATGGCTACCTTACCATAGAAATGAGAGGAGAAAAGATAAGACAAGAGGAGAGTATGGACCTGGAGAACAAATTAAAAAAGGAGCGTGCACGACAGGACGGCAGAGCATGCAGAGGAAGCTGGATTTCTAGAAGACACACCCAGACACCAAAAACACCACAAGATGTCTCACCCTGTCCAAACTTCTTTTTTTTTTTAACTTTTCCCCTTTTTTCCCTCCCCAATTGTATCCGGCCAATCACCTCACTCTTCTGAGCCGTCCCGTTTGTTGCTCCACCCCCTCTGCCGATCCGGGGAGGGCCGCAGACTACCACATGCCTCCCCCGATACATGTGGAGTCACCAGCCACTTCTTTTCACCTGACAGTGAGGAGTTTTACCAGGGGGATGAAGTGCGTGGGAGGATCACGCTATTCCCCCCAGTTCCCCCCCCTCCCCCCTGAACAGGCGCCCCCGACCGATCAGAGGAGGCGCTAGTGCAGCGACCGGGACACATACCCACATTCGGCTTCCCACCCGCAGACACAGCCAATTGTGTCTGTAGGGACGCCTGACCAAGCTGGAGGTAACACATGGATTCGAACCGGCGAGCCCCATGTTGGTAGGCAACAGAATAGACCACCACGCTACCTGGACGCCCCTCTATTAAATTCTTTGCACACACACACACACACACACACACACACACACACACACACACACACACACACACACACACACACACACACACACACACACCCACGGGTAAAATCTCTCACACACACACACACACACACACACACACACACACACACACACACACACACACACACACACACACACGGGTAAAATCTCTTAGGCCTCACTCTGCCAGCAAACCAACCTACAGGCCTACATCTGACCTCTGGTCTGTGCCGTATCTGTCACAGGGTGACAAGTTCAGCATCCTGAGTGCATGGTCCTCAAGTAGAGCTGGAAATTAAATATGTCAATTATCTGGATCGAAATATATATATATATATATATATATATATATATATATATATATATATAAAAACAGGCTGAATATTTATTAAGCCTTAGAGAAAATGTGGTTTGTTTCTCCCAAAAGCACTTAAGCATTAACTTTACTCTCTAACCCCAAAATAGTCCTCAGGGTTACACGAGCTAAAAAAAAGCCATTAGAGGATATCAACACTGAACTTTCCCTGCACGGACACATTTTTCCATTGACGTCACAGATCACATCCTGACGGTCCAGAAGGCCTTCGCACAAGTGTCCCAAGTTTGTATCAGTCCTGCGAACTCATGCTTTCTGCAAACAAGTGGCACCTCTGAGATGGCTTATCTAGCTTGTTTCAATTAAAAAACGGGTTCGTTTTTTTTAATTAATATGTTCTCATTTTTTATTCTGTTTTTTATTGAAACGCTGTTGGCCATCATTTAGGATGAAAGCTCACAGAATATTCACACACGGCCTCATTTATTTCACGCTTGTTGTGGACGGATTTTGAATGGGAACACAACCCAATTTGATTTGGAACAACTTTTCTGCAGGTGTTGCAACACACCCAGGCTATTTATAAACTCTCACATTCACTTCAGCAGCAAGTCCTGTAGTCTTGCATTTCCACACAAGTTTAAAAATAAAATAATCAAATATCGCCTCATTCCACTGTTTTGAAGCCCAGCTAAAAGTTGATGTAAGTAGTAGGATTCTCAACTGCAGTCAGTGTTTTTTTTTATTTTAGGGATGCACCGAAAATTCAGCCACTGAAAATTGTCGGCCGAAAATGGCCCAAAAGGGCATTTTCGGTTTTCAGCCGAAAGACCTAAATCACCGAAACAATACGGCCAAAACAAAATTGTAATGACGCAAGCAAAAAGCGCAGCTAGCACACGGTTATCTGGATAAGAGCCAACATGTCTGCGGTGTGGACGTATTTCAATATCTCGGAGAAAGACCCACGGATAGAGATTTGCAAAACATGCAATGCTGAAATTTCAAGAGGGGGTGTGTCTGCAAAGAGTTTCTCCACGTCGGGTTTAATTTATCACCTGAAATCCAAACATCGCAATTGCCATTCCGAATATGAGAAGAATGCGGCGCAGAAAAGAAAAGTCAATCCGAGCACGCCCACTCCATCTGTAGCGGACTTATTTGAAAAGGCAAGGAAGTTTTCCAGTGACGGTGCTAAGGCAAAGGGCATAACACAAAAAATTGTGGAGTTTATTGCCTTAGATGATCAGCCGTTCTCCTTCATAGAAGATGTGGGATTTCGTAGGCTGATTGATCACATTGAACCCCGTTACGCCATGCCAAGCAGACGGCATTTCTCAGACGTGTGTTTACCTGAGCTGTTTAATGTTGTTGCAACTCATGTCCATGAGCTTATAGCATCAGATATTACAGCTATCAGTTTCACGACCAACATATGGAGCTCAGACGTCAGCCTCACCAGTATGCTCAGTCTAACCGCACAGTGGATCGATACAGATTTCAAGCTGCAAAAGATTCTGCTCCATTCACAAGAGTTTAGAGGGTCACATACAGCAGCAGCCATTTCTGCTGCATTCGCCAATATGTTCGACACCTGGCATATCGATCGATCTAAAGTGCATGCCATAGTCAGTGACAATGCAAGAAATATGGCAAAAGCGATAGAAGACAGCCAGCTGAAAGGAATACGGTGCATGGCCCACACACTACATCTGGCTGTGAATGAGGGAGTGTTGTCTCAGCGCAGCGTAAAAGACGTATTGGCTATAGGCAGAAGAATTGTTGGCCACTTTAAACATTCTCAACTGGCCTATTCCCGCTTACAGTCTACGCAAGATCAGTTTGGAACACCAATAAAACGGTTTCAACAAGACGTGAGTACACGCTGGAACAGCACTTTTTACATGCTGGAAAGCCTCTTGGCGCAAAAGCGAGTCTTGGCTGCATACAGCGCAGATCACGAGCTCCCCGCGACATTCACTTCACACCAGTGGGTCTTAATAGAGAACATTCTCTCTCTTCTTGCCCCCTTTGAGCAGTTAACTAAAGAGATCAGCTCCGCTGATGTATCTGTAGCAGACGTTATTCCGTTAATTGTGGCACTAAAGCGTCTTCTAAGCAAAGAGGTTGAGACGGACCACGGAGTGAAAACAATGAAAAGCACACTCTTAAGAGTCTGTCAACACACATTTCACTGAGATCTATTCGGATCCTCTGCACTTCATCGCGACTGTACTTGATCCGCATTATAAGGATCATTACCTGGATGTGGGATTAAAGCAGCGCGCACGTGAAATGATCCAGGCCGCGATGGATGCGGACAACCTGCTTGGAGACGGACCAGCGCACAGCGCAGGAGGAGAGCAGAGCGCAGCAGGAGAGCAGAGCGCAGAAAAAAGGACTCGTCTCTCTACACCAGATGAGGGGCATGCACCTTCCTTGTCTGATACAGTGCATCCGGAAAGTATTCACACCCCTTCACTTTTCCCACATTTTGTTATGTTACAGCCTTATTCCAAAATGGACTAAATTCCAATTTTTCCTTCATCAATCTACACACAATACCCCATAATGACAAAGTGAAAAAGGTTTTGTAGAAATTTTTGAAAATTTATGAAAAATAAAAAACAAATATTGCATGTACATAAGTATTCACACCCTTTGCTATGACACTCAAAATTGAGCTCAGGTTCATCCTGTTTCCACTGATCATCCTTGAGATGTTTCTACATCTTGATTGGAGTCCACCTGTAGTAAATTCAATTGACTGGGCATGATTTGGAAAGGCACACACCTGTCTATATAAGGTCTCACTGTTGACAGTGCATGTCAGAGCAGAAACCAAGCCATGAAGTCAAAGGAATTGTCTGTGGACCTCCGAGACAGGATTGTATCGAGGCACAGATCTGAGGAAGGGTACAAAAAAATTTCTACAGCTTTGAAGGTCGCGAAGAGCACAGTGGTCTCCATCATTTGTAAATGGAAGAAGTTTGGATCCACCAGGACTCTTCCTAGAGCTGGCCGCCCAGCCAAACTGAGCAATCGGGGGAGAAGGGCCTTGGTCAGGGAGGTGACCAAGAACCCGATGGTCACTTTGACAGAGCTCCAGCGTTCCTCTGTGGAGATGGGAGAACTTTCCAGAAGGACAACCATCTCTGCAGCACTCCACCAATCAAGCCTTTATGGTAGAGTGGCCAGACGGAAGCCTCTGCTCAGTCAAAGGCACATGACAGCCCGCTTGTAGTTTGCCAGAAAGCACCTAAAGGACTCTCAGACCATGAGAAACAAGATTCTCTGGTCTGATAAAACCAAGATTGAACTCCTTGGCCTGAATGCCAAACGTCACGTCTGGAGGAAACCAGACACCTCTCATCACCTTGCTAATACCATCCCTACAGTGAAGCATGGTGGTGGCAGCATCATGCTGTGGGGATGTTTTTCAGCGGCAGGAACTGGGAGACTAGTCAGGATCGAGGGAAAGATGAATGGAGCAAAGTACAGAGAGATCCTTGATGAAAACCTGCCCCAGAGCGCTCAGGATCTCAGACTGGGGCAAAGGTTTACCTTTCAACACGACAACGACCCTAAGCACACAGCCAAGACAATGAAGCTGTGGCTTCGGGACAAGTCTGTGAATGTCCTTGAGTGGCCCAGCCAGAGCCCAGACTTGAACCCCATTGAACATCTCTGGAAAGACCTGAAAATAGCTGTGCAGTGACGCTCCCCATCTAACCTTACAGAGCTCGAAAGGATCTGCAGAGAAGAATGGGAGAAATACCCCAAATATAGGTGTGCCAAGCTTGTAGCTTCATACCTGAGAAGACTTGAGGCTGTAATCGCTGCTAAGGGTGCCTCAACCAAGTACTGAGTAAAGGGTGTGAATACTTATGTACATGCAATATTTCAGTTTTTTATTTTTAATACATTTGCAAAAATTTCTACAAAACCTTTTTCGCTTTGTCATTATGGGGGATTGTGTGTAGATTGATGAGAGAAAAAAGGAATTTAATCCCTTTTGGAATAAGGCTGTAACATAACAAAATGTGGGAAAAGTGAAGAGGTGTGAATACTTTCCGGATGCACTGTATGTTCAATGAGATCCTGCAAGAGAGTGCCCCAAATAATAGGTAGGCTATTCTGTTCTGACTTACTATATGTGACTATCAGATGATTTTATTTTTCTGCTAGACAATTTTTATTTTATTTGATAAAAATGTTTATGCACTGGCCCTTTATCTTTCTCAAATATCAGGCAGACAACAAGCTCAACCGCTCAACAGCTGGATGGTTATCTGTCTGAAGTCCCCATCTCCAGAAGTGATAACCCTCTTGCCTACTGGAGAAATAACCATGGCCACTTTCCTGACCTGGCAAAGATGGCACGCAAGTACTTGTCTGCTCCGTGCACAAGCACTGACAGCGAGAGACTGTTCAGTGCTGCAGCTCATGTTCTCGATGAGAAGAGGAACAGACTTCACTGTGATAAAGAAGAGAAGCTACTCTTCATCAAGAAAAACCTTCCACTTTACCTCAAGAAGTAGAATGGGCGTGTGTCTATTGTTAAAATATTTGTTTTCCACTTTGCACATCCACAATTCTTGGTGCATTTGTTGTTGTTAAATGCCTACAGGCTATGGCAATCTTTGTTTTGATACACTGTTATGTTGTAGGCCTACAGAGAAAATATTGTTATATCTTTCAGCAGTTGCACTTGTTCTGAATGCACTTTGTTGTAGTAGTCCTACAGAGAAAAATTTAAAAGGCACTTGACTTAAATGCACTTTGTGTTTTTATGAGAGAACATATTTAATTTTACAATCTTTCAGCAGGCCAGTCAGTTATAGGCCTGTACATTATTATTTAATGTATACATGAATGGGGTCAAGTTAAACATTTTGTTTTGAATTTTAATTTATATTGTGCATTGTTGTAATGTCAGTGCTAAATAAATATTTTCATACTTTTGTAATTGATTTATTCTTTGAATTGCAATGCCTTGATTTTAGTGAAGTTAGTACACAGTCATAGCCATAAATGCAATGGTTGTAATAATTGACATAATCATTTCTTTCGGTGTTTTGGTTTTCGGCCTTGGTTTCCTCATTTTTGGTTTTCATTTCAAGAATTTCAAGAATTTTCATTTCGGTGCATCCTAGGATTTTTCTTCCCCCCTTTTCTCCCCAATTGTACCCGGCCAATCACCCTGTTCTCTGAGCCATCCTGGTCACTGCTCCGACCCCTCTGCCGATTCAGGGAGGGCTGCACACTACCACATGCCTCCTCCAATACATGTGGAGTCACCAGCCGCTTCTTTCACCTGACAGTGAGGAGTTTCACCAGGGGGACGTCACGCGTGGGAGGATCGCGCTATTCCCCCCAGTTCCCCCTCCCCCCCGGACAGGCGCGCTGACTGACCAGAGGAGGCGCTAGTGCAGCAACCAGGACACACACCCACATCTGGCTTCCCATCTGCAGACACGGCCAATTGTGTCTGCCGGAGGTAACACGGGGATTCAAACCGGCGATCCCTGTATTGCAACAGAATAGACCGCTACACTACCCAGACACCCGCTGCAATCAGTAAAATGTTTGTCTGTACTAATCCAGACGATGCCCAATTACATTTTAATGAGATTATAAAAAGGGTGTCCGAAAGCACAAAGATAAAAAAATAATGAGGTTGTAAAAAAGAAAAAGAAATAAAGTGAAGCAATCCTTTAACCATTACTTGGTGTCAGAAGGAAAGCTAATCTCCCATCAGCACTCAACATGTACCTGAAAGGTTTGAGACTGGGCATCGCTGACGCAGACTTATTACACAGCTACACGGCTACAGAGATGGATGGCTGTAGTGGTAGGGGGTCACTTGGACCATAAGGCTGATTAAGTGTTTTTCTAAGGGGGGGGGGGGGAGAGTCATGGTCAGAGCATACGGCACTTATGTGTCTGCAATGAGTGTGTGTGTGTGTGTGTGTGTGTGTGTGTGTGTGTGTGTGTGTGTGTGTGTGTGTGTGTGTGTGTGTGTGAGACCCAGCATGATGAGGGACAGTTGGTCTATCAGGGAGATGAATGAGGTGGGCTCAGCATGCTCCCACATCCCCCCTCAATGGGCTTAATAGCTAACTTCTGCTTCAGGGATTAACACTCACACACACACACACACACACACACACACACACACACACACACACACACACACACACACACACACACACACACACAGCCTAACAGAGTGTACCCAAGCTCAAAGCAACTTTGCACTCACACAGACAACACAACACGCAGTACACACACAGGTCACACATACAAATGCAGCACACACAAGCATACGGTAGGTAGACACGGTGCTGGTTGCCACATGTAAGAATAACACTGCTGATGAACACACTGAACAAAGAGAAGGACAAGCAAGAAGTCTGAAAGTCATGAGCACAAAGATAAAAACACACCGTGTAAAACCAAAGGGCACATTTCCACATTTTCCCCCAAGAGGGGCAGCATAGCACATGCATGGTGTAAGCATGCACACACACACACAAACACACACACAGTAGAAGTGAACGTGGGTGAGTCAGTGTGGAGATTCAATTAAAAAAAGACATCTTAGCACAAAATCAGCACTGCAGTTAAGCTGTGAAGGTAACGCGGCCCTGACCTTGTTGTGTAATTAACAAACTTCTGTTTCATTAACCCCCCCCACTGCCCCCTCCCTTCTCGTCCTGCATCCTTCCTTCTGAGAATCCGTTTAATCAAGACGCTCGGTACGGCACAACCAGGAGTCAGAGAGAAGTCACGCCATTAGCAAAAAGACAGAATGGGACAAGTCGGGGTGGGAGAGGAGATGGACAGCCCAGGAGCAAGGCAGGAGGAGGACGGGAGCTTCCCGAGAAGAAACATTTCTGCTTTTCATCACTTGCCCGCTTCCTGACTCTCTGTCCCTCTTTTCTTCTTCTTGGGTTTTCAGGTTCTCAGCCGGTCCATAGTTTGGCTCTTCTTCCCTCGAAGTCCCATCTCTTCTCCACCCTGTGATTTAAAGTCTAAGTGCTTGTTTCGCTTGTCCAACGATTTTCCCCGACACCCTGCTGGAAACTTCTCCTTCCATCATGATCTATCCAGTCTGTTCCAGCATCAGCCGATGTATACTCTGCAAACATTTCCCATGAACACAAACACAACAAGAGCAACTGATGACAACACCTCCAACAACTGCATTTCTGTTCACACGCGATGTTCACTGCCCTCCTCACAGTACGAGCTTCCTCTGGTGTCTGTGAAAGCACACATGCAGCTGTATGAACATGCGCACACACACACACACACACACACACACACACACACACACACACACACACACACAAGCAAACACACACACACACACAAGCATGCACTCACACACAAGCAAACACACAAATATACACATGGAGACACACACACACACACACAAATATACACATGGATACACACACACACACACACACACAGACCAAGCAGACACACACACACACACACACACACACACAAACACACACACACACACACACACACTCCTGGGGTACTCACAGGTCTGGGGCAGGACTTACGCTGCAGAAGCTTCAGCATGTGGAGAGTGGATCAGGCAGTGAGTTGTGCAGCCAAGGGACTCGCCAACCACTGTCACACGAGTACATCTCTGCATATGAGTACATCTCACTGTCACATGAGTACATCTCTGCACGAGTACATCTCAATGTCACACGAGTACATCTCTGCACATGAGTACATCTCACTGTCACACGAGTACATCTCACTGTCACACGAGTACATCTCTGCACGAGTACATCTCACTGTCACACGAGTACATCTCTGCACATGAGTACATCTCACTGTCACACGAGTACATCTCTGCATATGAGTAGATCTCACTGTCACATGAGTACATCTCTGCACATGAGTACATCTCAATGTCACACGAGTACATCTCTGCACATGAGTACATCTCACTGTCACACGAGTACATCTCACTGTCACACGAGTACATCTCTGCACGAGTACATCTCACTGTCACACGAGTACATCTCTGCACATGAGTACAGCTCACTGTCACACGAGTACATCTCTGCATATGAGTACATCTCACTGTCACATGAGTACATCTCTGCATATGAGTACAGCTCACTGTCACACGAGTACATCTCTGCATATCCCTGAGTGCAGGCGTGTGTATTAGTGTGTCTAATTTCCTCTCATAAGTCTATGATTGTGCACATTCACTTATGTTTGTATGTGTGTGTGTGTGCGTGTGTGCATGCGTGTGCATGCTTGTCTGCACCTGTGCGAGTCCACGGCAGGCATGGTGTTTCGGGGATAGTGAGTTATATTTAAAGACTATGTTTTTAATTGCAGCCTTACTGCCTTACACAGATGACTCAAAGCCTGAACAAAAAACACAGGCTGTCCAAGCAGACAGAACTGACTGCGGCCCACTTCACTGTGCTATTTATTGCCCCACTTGGTGCTGTCCACAATCGTTGTCTAACACAGAAGGCCGCACACCAGTGTGAATACAAGTAAATGTGGTTGGAAAAGAGAGGGGAACTAGAGGAACAGGTAGGAAGGGACAAACTGCCCCAAGCTACTTTATGAGATGGCGGTGGCTCAGGAGGTAGAGCATGGCGTCCCGTAACTGGAGGGTTGCTGGTTCGATTCTCTGCTCCTCCTTGCAAAAATATTGAGGTGTCCCTGAGCAAGACACCTAACCCCTGACTGCTCCCATTGAGCTGGTTGTTACCTCGCAGGGTTGACACCGCCATCTGTCATTTGTGTGTGTGTGTGTGTGTGTGTGTGTGTGTGCAGATGGGTAAATATGTGAGGCATTAATTGTAAAGCGCTTTGGAAAAAAGTGCGATGTAAATGCAGTCCATTTATTTATTTCCCTCGGAGGTTTACTTAGTCATGTTGACAGTTATTGTGTAATGCAGTGAGAGGAGTGCCATATATTTAGAGGAGGAGTCCTTAACATTTTCAGGCAGGGACATTTGTTAAGTGATTTAGTGTCTCCGTGGAAAATGCATGCCTCATGGAAATACATGAAATAACCCACACGAGCCGTCTGAGATACACCCCCACTAAATTCTTCATGTAAAATGTTATACGGTTCTTTATGGTTTAAGTGGTAGGATGCGGTGCTAAAACAGCCGGGGGAGAGGCTCTGCTCCCTCTTCGGTCACCCACGCCAAAAAAACAAAAAACGCACTCCTGGTACTGAAGGACACATGGAGAAGAGCTCACACCTAATGGTAAACACCACGCCTTAGTATGCTAGCTGTACATGGATACAGTTTCCAGGATTCAACCATCCAGAAGAAAAGAACTAAGATGGACGGAGATGCTGTGTTTAACTCTTACGGGTCTAGACTTGCTATTTGAACCTGGGGGACTTCAAAATCAGCTGATGTTTCCAACTGCTCATTAAAAATTTACCTTTTCGGGTGCTCGGGTAGCGTGGCGGTCTATTCCGTCGCCTACCAACATGGGGATCTTCGGTTCGAATCCCCATGTTACCCCCGGCTTAGTCGGGCATCCCTATAGACACAATTGGCCGTGTCTGTGGGTGGGAAGCCGGAAGTACGTATGTGTCCTGGTCGCTGCACTAGCACCTCCTCTGGTCAGTCGGGGCGCCTGTTCTGTGGGGAGGAACTGGAGGGAATGGCATGATCCTCCTACACGCCATGTCCGCCCGGCGAAACTCCTCACTGTCAGGTGAAAAGAAGTGGCTGGCAACCCCACATGTATCGGAGGAGGCAGAGGGGGTCGGAGGAGCAACCGGGACGGCTCGGAAGAGTGGGGTAATTGGCCCGTTACAATTGGAGAGAAAATGGGGGGGGGGGGGCTCAGTGTCGCCGGCCTATTTAAGCCGATAAGTTGATTCCCTGCTGCGCAGTGCTGTGTTTGGGGCATTCTATAAAAGAGCAGAGCCTTGACTGACAAATATACCACCACACTGCACCATAATGTGTTGCAAGAAAATGTAAAGAAACAACTATAACACTCCTGTCGAAAGTCACCACTTGGGAGCTGGTGGCAGGAGTGATGAATATTGCAAGGCGGTGCAGTGCTGCTGGTGCAGTGCTGGCGTTAAACCCAGCATGCAATAGTCCTCTCTCTATAGACTCGGTGGAGCACGCCGAACACACGGCTGACATATTGTGGAGAGGGAGACGAGAGTCTCCCTTAACCTTGTCACCCGGGAGTGTTATTCACCACAACCGTTTGGTCATATTGTGCTCAAAGATTTGTCACCCCAGACAAACTGTGCCATGCACTGAACAGATGGAAAGTGACATATTGGTGGGACACAGCAGTTTCACAGCCAAGGGAAATTGGAAAATTTGTCATTCTCCAAAGACGCTAGGTGCAAAGGGCTGCGAGAGCTCTGAGAGGTCTTATCAGGAGCCAGAAAGCACAGTAAATCGCCTTTTTCGAGTCCCCGTATTCTTGAGAAATTTCAATTTTAGAAAACTAGAATCAATTCTTACTGCTCGGTGTGTCAAAAGATCACGGGGTCACGGAAAGAGAGAGGCAAGACAAACCAACAGCATTGTTTTGCGGTTGCGTGGGAGTGAGTAAGTGTGTGTGTGTGTGTGTGTGTGTGTGCGTGCGGTTGTATCGATTTGTTCAGCCCCCGAAGCACTGGATCCTCATCTCTCCCTCTGCCTCCACATTTCGCTTTCTTCCCCCTCCCTCGGTCCCATGCTCGCTTGCTGTCTGACGTCTCCACTCGGGCCAGGAGTGCAGGAGGAGCGCGTACGCGTCTCCTCTGCTGGTGGGCTTGTGTGGGAGCAGCTCAATATAAACCTCTCTATCTGGAATATTAAGTAAGCGACACTGAGGGCGTTCATGCCAGGGAAGACTACAGTTATTATACAAAACCCGTCTTGTCCACACAACCAGAACTGTATGCAGTATTGACCCAACGTGCTTACTGAGGTCACCACAGCTCACGAGCTGCTGCCGAACAGCTCTGGGACATTTTCACAACGTGCACAAAGATGAAGTCGCGGAGACTGCGTTTAGAGTTGTTAAGCAGTCTTTCAATATTCTGGAGGAAGTTCATCCGGTTAAACCTTCAACTAAAAACTTCACAAAAAAGGAAAAGTAGCTTTTCGGCTACTTGTGGATGTATACCTCAAAACACATCTCAGGAAGTAAAAAAAAAAAAGAAAAGAAGAAACATCACCCTCTTATCCATGCCATTTTTTCAGATTATGTGACAGTATTTTTGATTTACTTATAAATATCATGCTTTCTTATTAGGATCTCATTATATATGGTGACACGGTGGTCAGCGCTGTCGCCTCACATCAAGAAGGTCCTGGGTTCGAACCCCGGGGTTGTCCAACCCTGGGGTCATCCCGGGTCGTCCTCTGTGTGTAGTCTGCATATTCTCCCCGTATCTGCGGTGGGTTTTCTCCGGGTGCTCCGGTTTGCTCCCACCATCAAAAAGATATGCATGTTAGGGGTTAATACTCCTGTCTGTGCCCCTCACCGAGGCACGGCAAGACGAACTGGTGTTGGTCCCTGGGTGCTGCACGCCAGCCGACCACTTCTTTAAACGCAGAGCATAATTTCCCCATGGGGGAACTCAAAATCAAAAAAATAAATAATAAATATAATAATAATAATAAAGCCGCAAGCGGCGTTGGGAGGGGTCCAAGTATTGGCACTGTTGCAGCCCCTATGGAGCAATTTGAATGGTTTTTTCCTCATGATCATATACCTTCACCCAACGTCAATAATTAACGCTATGATACGTAGGGGCCTTTTATACACCTAGCCTGTAATAGACTACCGTTTCAACATGAAACTAAACGGCTGTTGGTAATATAATAAAGATTGAAGAATCTTGCTTCAGAAACAGTAGCCTACCCGAGTTTCCAACTAGATATGACAATGTCGGATTACTTGGGTTGCCTGTCCTAGACGATTACCGTAATTTTTAAAAATGTCGTAACACTTCCATTGCTTCAGAAACATGTGCCAGAGTTTCCAAAACTGGACCAGACGGTGTCTGATTTCTTGCGTCCTAGCTGACTGCCGTAAAAAGAAAAAGTATGTCGTTAAACCCAGGTGTCCTGGCGTGTGGTATGTAGAGCTGCAGCGCTTCCACACCAAATAAGTCAAAATAGTGGGCAAACTATATGACTGACATAGGTGGTCCCAATAGTAAAGTTGTTGAGCACATTGAGATGCATGGGTCGATTAAGTTTTGTGTTGATCTGACTTATACTGTGGGAGTTACGGCCTTTTAAGCATGACCCTTTGTTATAGCGCCACCATCTGGCTGGCATGGGTGATTTGTAGTGCCAGAGTAGTGGGGGGCCGTATGAATGCACTTACCAAATTTGGTTGGTCTAGGACTTATGGTTGCTGAGCCTCAGACACTTTTAGCTGAGAAACCGCGCCCAAACTAATACAAGTCAAAATGGCGGGCAAACTATATGGCTGACATATGTGGTCCCGATAACAAAATTGTAGAGCACATTCAGATGCATAGGTCTGTGCAGTTTTGTGTTGCTCTGACTTATGGTGTGGGAATTATAGCCTTTTACGCATGACCCTTTGTTATAGCGCCACCATCTGGCTGACATAGGTGATTTGTGGTGCCTGAGTAGTGGGGGGCCATAGGAATCCACGTACCAAAGTTGGTTGGTCTAGGTTGCTGAGCCTCACACACTTTTAGCGGAGAAAAATAATAATAATCCTAACAAATACAATAGGGTTCCAGCAGCTTCGCTGCTTGGACCCCTAATAATAATAACACAAGGCAACACAAATCAAGGGGGGAAACCCCACAGTGAATCAAAATCTGCAAAAGTATTTATCAGCTATACGAATCAAGTCCCGGGTCACTGTTAGGAACAGGCGATCGATCGATCATGGCAAACCCTTTGTGATCCGCATGGCTGATGCCAGTTGGCTGGGACACCCAGCTCCTTTAAACACATGCGGCAGAAGTCCTGAGATGTGGGCTACGCAGAGCGGGGGCCATGGCCCGGTTGACTGAGCTTATTTAGAAACCCCCTGGCTTCTCTGTCCTGCCTGCAACAAAGTACACAAAAAACCGCTCACACACAAACACCAGATAAACACACACTGTCTCTCTTGTGTACACACACACACACACACACACACACACACACACACACTCTCCATCTGTCTCTTTCTGTCTCTTTCAATGTCCATCTCTCTCTCTCACTCTCTATCACACTCACACTCTCTCTCTCTCTCTCACACACACACACACACACACACACACACACACACACACACACAGCCCGACTCTGTCGTGTGACGCTCTCTGGCCTCTGCTGTGCTTTCTCCTTGTTATGTTCCCTGCCTCTGGCACAGCAGCCTGCTGTCCCTGCACACAGGGGGGGGGGGTCAGCGAGGCACCCGAATCTCTGTATTCTGCAGACGACAAGAGGAGGAACGAAGGAAAATATGTAGAGAAAGAAATACCAGACTACTGCTCCTTTTACATACAAGAGGGGAAATGTCGTTTTCCCCAGGAGTCTTTCCAGGTTATCAGGGTTTTTGGACACATGCATGTTACATACATTAGTCAGTAAAATTACACACATGACTTGGACTTGAAGGCAGGAAGTTCTACAAGAACGCCAAGGAAGAGAGGAATAGGGAGAGAGAGAGAGGAATGGAGGCATAAAGTGAGAAAGTTGAGATGAAACTTGGATTTGTTTCTGGTGAGGCCACAGCGGTTATTCCTGGCGGTCCTGGTAGCGAGCCCCGCAGAGCTTTTTCCCAAAAATGCTCCTGTTTTGGCCCACAGACTCGTCTCCTCCTGCTCCTCTTGCCCTCTGTTGTTGTGCAGCGCTGTCCTCAGTAACCTCCACCCACTCCTATCCAGCCGTCTCTCTCGCCCTCTTTCTTTAGCTTCACCTCCATCCACCCATTTCCCTCATCTTCCACTCTGCTTCTGCCATGTTTCTTCCTTCCTGTCTATTCTCGTTTTCCTCCCACTGTCCATTAATTCCTCTCTCTCTCTCTCTCTCTCTCTCTCTCTCTCTCTCTCTCTCTCTCTCTCTCTCTCTCTCTCTCCTCTCTCTCTCTCTCTCTCTCTCTCTCTCTCTCTCTCTCTCTCTCTCTCTCTCTCTCTCTCTCTCTCCTCTCTCTCTCTCTCTCTCTCTCTCTCTCTCTCTCTCTCTCTCTCTCTCTCTCTCTCTCTCCTCTCTCTCTCTCTCTCTCTCTCTCTCTCTCTCTCTCTCTCTCTCTCTCTCTCTCTCCTCTCTCTCTCTCTCTCTCTCTCTCTCTCTCTCTCTCTCTCTCTCTCTCTCTCTCTCTCTCTCTCCTCTCTCTCTCTCTCTCTCTCTCTCTCTCTCTCTCTCTCTCTCTCTCCATCTTCATCTCTGTGCCCTGAGGACAAAGCAGGGTTGAGTGGGATCGCCAACATGTTGTGGAGGAGCCAAGCTCCAAAAGCGAAAATGAAAATATCCAAACACACACACGTGCACGCACACACACACACACACAAATCTTGTGCACACACATTCATTCAGAGACCCAGTAATAATCAGTTTCTTTCTTCATCCGAAGACCCATAAATAAACCAAATACCACACAACCATATAGCTCACACAGTGCACGCTAACAAACACCTCAATGAGAGGCAGCGGTGCGCGGATTAGGGTTGACCATGACAGGATGACGTGAGGAGATGGGGAGGTGATCAGTGGAAGAGGGGGAGTGGAGAGAGATGTGGTTATATGCTGAGAGAGGCAATTTGCCCAGTTGTGGCGCTTGATGCTGAGGCAACCATGAGCAGAACATGGCCAGGGGGACCAGGCTTCGTCTGGACCCGGCCCCCCGCTGAGGTCAACTGCTGTTGACGATTGCAAGGAGGCGGTAGAAGGGGGTGGTGGAAGGGAGGAGGAGATGGAGGTAGGAAGGCGATGTGGAAAGATGATGATGAGAGGCGCGACAATACAGAGAGGTGGGAGGGAGGATATAGGTTAGACATGAGGAGAAAATAAGGAGAGGAAGAGGGAGAAAATAATGAGTAAGGCCCTGGAAACTGGCAGAGTGAAATTTATTCACGTGTCCTTGCTGGACCTCGTGACAACCAAAAGAAAAACACTAAACACTATTGAATTAATGCCACATAGTTACACCAGCTACTCTTTCTTCATGACTGACTGCAAACTGTGCCACACATTATTTGTGTATCAGTTAATATTTTGGCAAAGCACTGAGATGATTGCTTCTCTCATTTCGGTCTCTCCCTGGTGACTGTCCTGTCAGTGGTCAACACGGTCTGAGCTGTTTCACTCCTGGTTGGCAGCACAAATTCCCATGTCAAAGTTCACCAAAGTTGGGGCATCCGGGTAGCATAGCAGTCTATTCCATTGCCTACCAACACAGAGATCGTTAGTTTGAATCCCCGTGTTACCTCCGGCTTGGTCGGGCATCCCTACAGACACCCGTGTCTGCGGGTGGGAAGCCAGATGTAGTAGGTATGTGTCCTGGTCGCTGACCTAGCACCTCCTCTGGTCAGTCGGGACGGCTGTTCGGGGGAGAGGGGGGAACTGGGGGGAATAGTGTGATCCTCCCACAGGCTATGTCCCCCTGGCGAAACTCCTCACTGCCAGATGAAAAGAAGCGGCTGGCGACTCCACATGTAACGGAGGAGGCATGTGGTAGTCTGCAGCCCTCCCCAGATCGGCAGAGGGGGTGATGCAGTGACCAGGACGGCTCGGAAGAGTGGGGTAACTGGCCAGATACAACTGGGGAGAAAAAGGGGGTGGAAATCCATAAATTAAAAAAAAAGTTCAGCACAGTTGAACTCAACGCAATGGCACTGAGCGAGTTATACCAGAAGCGAATCCACAGATCATGATGATTTTATTCAAGTGAATGATTTTGGTGCGCAAAAATCCGCTGTTGTGAACGCCGGTGTGATCCACCCTTTCTCTCAGTCACACGCAGATCCAGCAGCACAGGCAAAGACACAAGCGCACCTCCTACAAGGACAAAGCCAACTTTCACAGGAAGGTCTCTCACCCCCCCCCCCCTCCCGCTGAGTGTTAGATAACAGCTTTGCCAGCGTGTCGTTCCGTGCTTTCCCAGGGCACACCGACACACACCGGCACATGCACTGAGCAGTCTATCAAGTCTGTTCTGGCAGCGTGCCGCCACACGCGGGTCTTTTCTACACCTCCTGCTGAGATTCGGAAGACAAAGTGACACCTACAGCAGAGACGACAGGGAGAGAGCGGGGAGAGAGCTGGAGAGTGATATGTTCGATGGCCAGCAGAAAAGTTGATGAGACACTTGAGACTGATGTACAGAAAATTCTCCTTTCTTGTCCCTCTTTCTGCTCTCTCCCTCTCTGTCTCTCTCTTCTCCATCCCTCTGTCCCAAGGAGTCAATTATTGATGTTGCATATGTCCCCATGAAAGAGCTGAAATAGCAACAAGCAGAAGACGGACAGTGGGGGGGGGGGCAGGAGGAAGACAGAATTAGAGTACAGCAGAGTGATGGAGTCGTATTTACTCACTTACACACAAGCACCTCCCCAAGCTTAAACAAAGAGGGGAGGTGACTGCAGCTTGAAAGTGCTCACACGCACACAACTGTATAAACACACGAGTTGGAAAAACTGACGATCAAACATGCACGCACACAGACACACAGACACAAACAAACACACACACACACACACACACACACACACACACACACACACACACACACAGAGTAGCTAATCTAAAAGTAATTGCACAAAAGCTAACAATACGGCATTGCAGAAACACCCTAACAATGAAAAAGAGGGCAAGGAAAATAAAATCCAGTCTACCTGTGCGAGATAGAAAGGAAACACCTGATGCTGAAACCTCAAGCTGCACTTAACAATTTCCATAACGCACACTTGGACACATACAGTAAACACAGTCTGTAGGCTTGCTCATTCAATTGGTCTGTACACACATTAAATAATGTTGTCTATAATCTGCGGATGAGAATTGCTTTGCTGTCCAAACATCACAGAGAGACTACAGAGGAAGCGACTAACCTTGTGTGTGTGTGTGTGTGTGTGTGAGTTGTACTCAACTTCCCCTTGGGGATGAATAAAGTATTCTGATTCTGGTTCTGATTCTGATTGGTTGGCGGTTCCATAGGCACATACAACATCCTCTGAATATTAATTGAAAATAAATAAATTTAAACATGTTGATACATGATCTCCAAAACAGAGTCACAAAGACTGATTATAATTGTGTGATTGGCGCGGGGGCACTTCGACTGATTGTAACTTCACACAGTTTTTGATTAACACCTCGGGCTTGTGGTGAGTGAATAAAGCCGGTTTCTAAAGCCTTTCACATCAAAGGTAACAGAAGGAAAGTGGCGACAAAGACAAAAGATAAATAAAGTGAGGGACTTGTGTGTGCTTTGATAGCTGAAAAACATTGTTACCATTTCTACTGTAAACATAAACATGGCGATTAGGTAAATCTTCAACTAACAGCATGACACTGTGATGTTCAACCTTACCAGGTGTTTTAAAGAAGTCTTCTATATAATGGCACTTCGGTGATAAAGAAAAATAGATGATTATGACTTATTGATCAGCTTGATTCTTAATACCAATGGATTATAAGTGTGTGTGTGTGTGAGAGAGAGAGAGAGGGGGGGGGGCACAGACAAAGACAAGGAAGCGCTTTGGGTGTCAAGATAAAGCACTGTATAAATGTAATCCATTCTTCTTCTTCTTCTTCTTCTTCTTCTTATTGTTATTTCCTTCCAGACAGGTTCAAATCTCTGGGTCTTACTCCCTAATAAACACCTGCATATTGTGATCGGACCAAAGATGGGGATATAGCAAAATGACAAAACACACACTAAAGTGCTTTTGAGTGGCTGTTGCAGCTAGAAAAGTGCTATATAAAATGCAACTTGACTGACTGACACACACACACACACACACACACACACACACACACACACACACACACACACACACACACACACACACACACACACACACACACAGAAAGAAGAAGAGATAGCCTGTTAGAGGTCTCTCTGTTTTAATACAGTACGCAAGCGATGTTATCACTCTGATTTACATTAATTTCCTAACACTCATCTTAACCTGAACCCCAATCTGACCTAGATCATTAACCATAGCCCACAAATTGACGATATAGTGATTTTCCTATCTTTACTGAAGGAACAGAGGATGAAAACACACACACACACACACACACACAATCTCTATCCTTCTCAGACATATTGTTGACAGGGCCAGCTGGGAAGATTAGACAGTACGTTATGTCACTTCATAAGAGGGGAAGTGACATGGACGAGACAGGAAACAGTGATGATATGTGGCCTTAAGCTATGTGATACATGAACGCAGACATAGACCCACTTAATAGCTGTAAACTGCACACACCCCCCCCTCGCTCGCTCTCACACACACACACACACACACACACACACACACACACACACACACACACACACACACACACACAGTCCACCTCTGTTCAATAGAGAAGACAGACACAGCTCTTCAGCTTGGTGCAGATGTCAGTGAGATTCCTCCAACAACTTCAACATCTCTTTAGCAATTCTCCATTTTTGTGGAACAGTTGATGTACTGAAACATGTGGGAACCATCTATTCTCACACCTTGTCATTTCTCTCTCATAAGACAGTGGGGGTGTCATTGTTGCTTCTCAAACATTACCTTAAGCGCTTGACATTACTCAGGCTTTTATATTTGTCCGTCAAAAACCTCCGAATATTTTTTACCAGAGAAACGAACAAAGTAAGCAAAATTCTCCCATCACCAAAATTAAAAGCAAACAATTGTGAGGAGCGCATGCATCAAGACAAATTACTGGGACAACAGAAAGACCATTTCCGAGAAGTTCTAGGGAATGTGAAACAGAGGAGGTTTTGATTTTAACACGAGTAGAAGAGAGGAAGGAACGTGATGTGACTTAGCAGGGGGAAGATGACCTGCAGCATCTCTTAAAAAAATGAATTGAATTTTCAGCACATGACAGACGACGGGACAACTCTGCTGCTGTGACAGGGCCAAGTGGGCCAATAAACCATGCCGGTGGAGCGAAGTGATAGCGAAGCAGAAAGTGGTGGAAGACGCAATCTCATCCCACGGTGTCCTATATCGATGCTTTTGCCAAAGCGTTGAAATAGCACGCCCAAGGCACCCTTCTGTGTTTGTATAGAGATACACCGGGTCTTCACTGGACTCCACTCATAAACTCCCTGTAGCAGTGTTGGACTCCAAGAGCTTTTCCACCAGCTGCTGACATTTCCTCTCCTCCTGGTTTGGCCTAATATAACACACACATTAGATAGTGGTTCACTTTAGAGTTACGTTTAGGTAGTAGTAAAGTTTTGGATTAAGGTTAAGTACATTGGGCAACATCGCTCCCTGGCGTGTCTCTGTATGGCTGTGGATGGGTACCTTGTGTGCACCAGATTGACACTTTGGCAAAAGCGTCAATATATTCAATATATATAATAACTATATATATATGCATATATTTATTTATTTTGTTGGGCGGCATGGTGGCCCAGTGGTTAGCATTGTTGCATCACAGCAAGAAGGCCCTAAGTTCGAACCCTGGGGTTGTCCAAACTTGGGGGTCATCCCACCTGTCCTCTGTGGGGAGTTTGCATGTTCTCCCCGTGTCTACGGTGGGTTTTCTCCAGGTGCTCCAGTTTCCCCCACCATCAAAAAGACATGCATGTTAGGGTTAATACTCCTGTCTGTGCCCCTGAGCAAGGCATGGTAAGACAAACACGAGTTGGTCCTGGGGGCTGCACGGCGGCTGCCCACTGCTCCTAGCTACAAAGCTAAGATGGGTTAAATGCAGAGCATAATTTCCCCACGGGGATTAATAAAGTATACCAATACCAATATGACACCATGAGATGAGAACGGATGAAGATGTCCTCCAAGCTTTGTGTGCCAGCCCCAGGGTTGTGAATTCAATATGAGCGGAGTGGAGAGAGCAGGGAATTTGTTCCCTCTGAGTCAAGGATTTGCTGTCAAAACTGCAGCTGTGAATGGTCGCCGCCAAAATACACAAACAACCAACAAAGCATAAGTGGCACCGCTAGTTGAACATGTTCTGCCAAATTACTACAGACAGTGCAGCCGACATGGCCCGATTACAGGCGACACGTTGTGATTACAGTCGAGCACCTGAAAACCCAAAGGAGACCAAAAATAGAGAAAGTATCAACAATCATAATCTTAATAAACACCAGTGCGGTGCCTGTTCGGAGCGGGCTGATTGCTTGGCCTCCAGTATTGCTGCTTGCAGCTTTCTCGAGTGATTCTTGATTCTCCTATGAACTTGCACCTGCTGTGAAAATTTGTAGTCTGAGTGTGGGGACAACTGAGCTGCAGTACTTATACCCGTGATGTCATCTCGCATGGGATGACATCATATCTGTACATTTGGCACAAACGTATAGCATGCTAGCCTTAGCTTAATTAGCTTAGAGACCTCTCAGCCAAAAAAACGTCACACTTGACACTGCACTTTCTTGGGTCCTCAGCAACATACACCCGCCAAGTGTGAAGTCAGTCGGACGTCCGGGTAGCGTAGCGGTCTATTCCATTGCCTACCAACACGGGGATCACCGGTTCGATTCCCTGCGTTACCTCCAGCTTGGTCAGGCGTCCCTACAGACACAATTGGCCATGTCTGCGGGTGGGAAGCCGGATATGGGTATGTCTCCTGGTTGCTGCACTAGCGCCTCCTCTGATGAGTCAGGGCGCCTGTTCAGGAGGGAGGGGGAACTGGGGGGAATAGTATGATCCTCCCATACGCTACGTCCCCCTGGCGAAACTCCTCACTGTCAGGTGAAAAGAAGCAGCTGGTGACTCCACATGCATTGGAGGAGGCACGTGGTAGTCTGCAGCCCTCCCCAGATCGGCAGAGGGAGTGGAGCAGCGACCAGGAATGGCTTGGAAGAGTGGGGTAATTGGCCAAAATTCAATTGGGGAGAAAAAGAGGGGAAAATAAGTGTGACGTCAACTGGCTGAACGGTCATCGAGAAAATCGAAGGACAGACAGACAGACAGACTCCTTCCATTCTAGTTAGGACTCCTGACAGACGATTAAAAGGCTTTAAATAATTGACATTATTTTCTACGATCTCATTGTTGTTTCACTGGATGAATAAACTGTACAACTGCTATTGCTACTTAATGAGTTGTTAACCAAGCTGCTAATTTAATTTTTAATGCATTAGCTTTGCCAGACTGCACAGCTATGCTACACTATGGACTGATAATATATATTTTTCCTGCTTAATTTGTTTGCAGCGTATGTTTGTATTTGTGTGCATGTGTGTATGTGTATAAATAGTCTCAATCTGCATTTTGTTCCACACAGCTACGTCACTAAGACATGTACGCTGCCCTGAGATCCAGTAGAAACCAGAGAGATTGAGATCTTATGACACTAAACTGGTCCCAAAATCACAGTTACCCAGCTAAATGGCCACAAAGCCTGTTGGGTAGTGTAATTACAAACAGAAAGGAGACATCTTTATGGCTGGATAAAACAAACATAGCGCCGGCTAAATTACTCTGCTTGTTTTTTAGCCAACAAAAAGCCACGGGCGGTCTAGCTCTCCTCTATCTCATCCCCCCCCCACACACACACACACGTGTGCATATTCACAGCTACGAAACAAACACACACCAGAAAGAGGGAAGGACAACGTGCCATCACATGCAGTTGCAGCCAAACAATACATGACCTTTCCTGTCTTGACAAACAAATTCTCATTTCAATCTTTCTCTCGCTCTCGCTCTCTCTCTCTCTCTCTCTCTCTCTCTCACACACACACACACACACACACACACACACACACACACACACACACACACACACACACACACACACACAGGGTGAGACAAAAGGTGTGTACCATGCTGAAAGATAACACATGGTGGTCAATAAATGACAAGAGCCATTTATTCCTCCATCCATCGTTCCTTTTATTTATACCTGTCCCCCATTGCAGAGATGCAATTGGAGGTGGGGGGTGGGAAGAAGGGGCAAGGGGCACGTAAGCCAACTAGATTGATCCTGGTGGCATAAACAAAGGTTGCCAGGACAACGGCTGACAGGGGATTTGAAAGAGAGAGAGAGAGAGAGAGAGAGAGAGAGAGAGAGAGAGAGAGAGAGAGAGAGAGAGAGAGAGAGAGAGAGAGTGTGTTAGTGCATGTGTGTGTTTAGAGGGAACAGACAGGGAGTAATCTATTCTCTCTCCTTGAGTAGGGCTCAAGGTGTGAGTCCAGTATGTGGTAGAGCAGAAACATTCGTCCAAAGCTTCATGCACACACACACACACACACACACACACACACACACACACACACACACACACACACACACACACACACACACACTGGTGGATCAATGATGTATTGAGACAGAATCTGGTGGTCAATGCAGAGAAACACAAATCAAATTGCACACAGAACGTAGCGAACACAAACCTGGAAATGTAGACAGCATGCAGGCAGAAAGACGGGAGTGTGTGTGTGTGCGTGTGCGTGTGAGTGTGCGTGTGTGTGTGTCTATCAGTGTGTATTCCTTCTAAACCTACAAATACACACAAAAAAAATGTGCCAATACAATACCAAGTGACCACCGACTAACAAGTTCAGTGAATGACTAGCAAGCAGTACTTCAGCGCAGCATAATACCCACCTCTAATACGCGTGTGTGTGTAGCGTCTGTGTACCTATTGATTCTGCATGTGTGTACAAATAAACAAAAGCAGCAGCAGACTGAGCACTGTCAAAGCACAGTCCAGAGAATTCACACCTAATTGTGTTTGATCGCAGGTTGCTGCAGATCAATAACACTAGACACCAGCAACCCATACGTGTACACATGCGCGCGCGCACACACACACACACACACAACCAATCTTTTTCCTGACATACATGATCCACTGAACGAGAGAATGAGAGACAGGGCTAAGAGACCATATGAAGACCACACATTCAACTGCATGAACACAAACACACAATAAAACACAGCTGTGGGTGACGACATGAGAAGAATGACCACAGCACTGACATAATGTCAGTACAAAAGAGTGTTGTTTGGTCAATCTCGTCAATTCCAGATTGTGTGTACTTGCCACCATGTGTCAGATACACATAAATTCAACATTGACACATTGATACACAATGACAGACAAATCCAAATTCACAACTAGACACACACAAATACACACACACACACAAACACACACACACACACACACACACACACACACACACACACACACACACACAAAGAGGCATAAACATATATATAATGCATGATGTACACATCAGACATGGTATTCTGATTAGTGTGTCAAAGCATGTTGGTATAGTGTGTGACGGCCTGGCATTTAACACCCAGCAGGCATATAGCAACACATGTACAAACATACACTTAGACAGACACACACACACACACACACGAACTTGCACTCTTTCCCTTCGGCACCATTCCATGACGTTTGTGTGAGAAAGAGGGAGAGACAGAGAGGGGGGGGGAGGAGAGAGGGACAGACAGAGGGAGAGAGAGGGGGGAGAAAGAGGAGAGAGAGGGGGGAGAGAGAAGAGAGAGAGAGGGACAGAGGAGAGAGAGAGAGAGGGGGAGAGAGAGGAGAGAGAGGACAGAGCAAGAGGGGGAGGGGGAGAGAGGGGGGAACAGAGAGAGGGACAGAGAGAGAGGAGAGAGAGAGAAAGAGGAGGGAGAGAGAGAGAGAGAGAGAGAGAGAGAGAGAGAGAGAGAGAGAGAGAGAGAGAGAGAGAGAAGAGAGAGAGGAGAGAGAGAGAAAGAGCATTCCTCATGAATAATTCAATATAGGCCAGGGCCCTGGAGATGTTGCCCTTCACACACACACAACACACACACACACACACACACACACACACACACACACATTAGGCAGGTCACTTATGAAGCAGGGATTACTGGGTTCTCGTAACAAGTCAGACCTGGTCTGCAGGAAGTGGCTCAAGTAGAGCCGAGGTGGCAGAACAAAGTGACGGGGCGGGAAGAGAGGGAAAAGCTGTTAGGAGGACTAGTGATTTGGCAGTGTTGGGTGTTAAAACTAGAACTTCAACACTGTCCTCCCCCTCCCGCCACCATATCTGTCTCTGAGATCTTTTTACTCACAGATTATTTGGCCTCTAAAATCAGCCCCTGATGTGGGTTAGATTGGGTGAGGGTATTTGTGGGGTTTTTTTTTTTAGAGATTAGGAAAATAAAAAAAGGAAGTTGCGCGGACAGAAGTCATTTTCACGGTTGCTAGCAGGCATCTGTCCGTATTTGAAGGCGTTTGCCTTGTAAGGGACCGAACATCAGTGGCTTAAGATCTGAATGCCGAATTCAGAATTCAGCAATTCCTCCCCTGAAGTTTTGTTATCCTTTGCAAACAGGCAGTAAATCTGCTATTATGGTAATATGAAGGACAGACACACCAAAATAGCTCCTCTTCTCTTCAGTCTAAATGATGGCTTTCGACCGTGACTTGGAAGCGGCATTGGCAGATCAGAGTGGAACTGGAATTCCACAGAAGGATGACTTTTGAAAAGGGAGCCTTGTGACACTACAAAGATCCTCCCTTATTTTTCTTTACCATCCTCTCTTTAACTTGAAGAGTTACTCGGGCTCTCGTCTCTGTCGCTCATGCACCCGTCCCTTTCGCTCTCTCTGCTGCCGCTCAGGATTCTGGTCAAGCAGCAGAAAAAACATCATTGCTCTCTTTGGTGTTTTACATGATGACACCCAAGAGGGTCATTCCAACTACTCCCGTGTGTGTGTGTGTGTGTGTGTGTGTGTGTGTGTGTGTGTGTGTGTGTGTGTGACTGAATTTTTTTTTTTAAATAGTGAGGAGTTGGTTTAGACAGAGTAAGTGAAATTGCTGTGTGGGACAAAATGGACCCAAATCTACCCATAAGGCATTCTCGGATACAGATCACAATAACTGAAAACACGCCCTAATGAGCTGTGTGACATTATCCTTCCATCCTAATGATATTCAAACTTTTGGCCCTGAGCTGGACTCCAGTGATACATAATTATTATTATTATCATGTCTATGGAGCTTGAGCATTGTTGACTAATTGACACAACACTCCACTCGCTGCTACTGTGTGTTTGATGTTCAGAGAAAGGTGAATCGGTTCATCTGGACACAAAGTTACATGTGAGAAATGTTTCATCACTCACCTAAGTGGCTTCCTCCATCTCAACTGACTGCAGGTCTCCCCCACCCTTATAAACAATACAGTTGCATAACGACCCATATCCCACATTAAACAAGCCCTGGTTATCCTAACTGGGCATTTGTCGGCGCCAGGAAGACGCCCAAACAGTGCACCAGCCAATCGAAGAGAAGACAAGGACAACAGCGGCCTAAGCATAAACCAGTGGCGATACTGTATGTGGCGGGAGTGGCGGAAAATTTGAGACGCGCATTTTCCAAACATCGTGTCTCAGTTGCTTTCAAACCCCAAAATATGCTGCGCCATTTATTCAGCTCAGCCACATTTCTCTGAAACACACTGCCTGTGAAAGTGCAGTACTCATCACACAACCTCTCCTTGTATGCTGTGGCAAGACAGGATGGTATTCAATAGTAACAAGGAGGGAGGGAGGGAAGAAGGTTGCTTGGGGGCAGAGTGAGAGACAGAGAGAGTGAGCAAGTGAGAGAGAGACAGAGAGAGAGAGAGAGAGAGAGAGAGAGAGAGAGAGAGAGAGAGAGAGAGAGAGAGAGAGAGAGAGCAGATGAAGGCAAGTGATTTACAAGAAAGTGGGTGAAATGGAGAATATAAGCATTAGAATGATTCACTCCAAGAGAGAGGATGGAAAGAGAGAAACAGAATGTAAGACCATAGAAAAAAAGAATCAATATAGAGAAAAATGAGTGAGTGAGTGAGTGAGTGAGTGAGTGCGCAAGAGAGTGAGTGCATGAGAGAGTGAGCGAGAGCGTGAGAGTGAGTGAGTGAGTGCATAGGTGAGTGAGTAGGTGAGTGAGTGAGTGAGTGAGTGAGTGAGTGGAGTGTGAGAGTAGGTGAGTGAGTGAGTGAGTGGGTGAGTGAGAGTGTGAGAGGGTGACTGAATGAGTGAGAGAGTGAGTGAGTGAGAGAGTGAGTGTGAGAGTGCAAATGAGTAAGTAAGTGAGTTTGGGCTGCAACTAACGATTATTTTGGTAGTCGACTAATCTGTCGATTATTGTTTCGATTAGTCGACTAATCTAACGATTATTTATTTCACACCCTCCATCTCTGCTTCCTGAGGGCGCGGATCCTCTTCCGGGCTCCAGTGCACGTTTTACCTCACATGCTTAAGTCTGCACACTTGTGAATGTCGCCCTGTGTCTCTCTGCCTTAACATAACATGATCCCATAGCGAATTAAAATAATGACTCATGAAACATTTGAATTTGGAACTTGTTTTGGAGCTACTTGTTTAATCAAATGCATCATCAATCATAATGAAAACTAAATAAATACATTAAATAATACAAATGAAAGTAAACGCATTATCAATCATAATAAAAACAAAATAAATAAATTAAATAATACAAATTAAAGTGCAAGTCAAAACGTAAAGATAATGCGCAAATAATGTTTTAAAAGTAACTCAAAATAGCAGCCTCTGCCCCAGCACCGCGGTTCTGATGGGGCTGTTAACCTGGTCCAGGAGGGGGACGTGGAGCCACTCACTAGGCTCCACCATCTCCAACAGGAGGGGAGGATGAGTCAGATCAGACAGACTTGTAGGTCTTTTGTTTGCTGTGTGTGAGTGAGAGGAGCTGTGTGTGTGTATATGTGTGTCTTACTCTGATCTCCTGCAGTTCATAAACACTTTAAATTGCAGTGCAGGAACGTGAGCATGTCGACGTGCTCTGGAGTGAGGCTGGCTCTCTTCTTTGAGGCGATGTTCCCAGCTGCTGAGAAGAGACGCTCAGAGGGAGTAGAAGTAACTGGAATACACAAAAACGATTTGGCTTGTGATGCAAGGGTTGGATACTTTGCCTCATTCAATTTCCACCAAGACAGGGGACTCTGTCTTTGAGAGGGGCTGCTCTCCGAAGTACGTCAGCACTTCATTACTGATCGCTTGGTTGCGCGCATCCTGTTCATCATTGGTCTCACTGTCACTGGCTGTTGAGTCACATCCAAGCAGTGAATCGAGAGCTGAAACAGACCTATTTGTAGTTCCCTCAGCTGAGTCTGTGGCATCCTTGTCAGCTGATGCTGCTGTGGCTTCTTCATTCCCACTGGTGTGCTGGTTATTCACAGTACTCCCATCCTTGGACTGTAGGGCCATAGCTTGTACTTTATTCTGAACACTGAACCTCTCCTCTGGTGTCAGGAATTTCAGTTTTCGAAATCGTGGGTCTAGTGCAGCTGCAATGATCTGTTTGCTTGGGTCATCATCTGTGATGGTGACCTCTCTTGACCAGCGTGCAGTGGTCTCCTCTGAAGCAGCCGCCTGGAAGGCCTGCACAGGAGCTGTATCATAGGCAGTGTGGGTGGACTTCAAAAGCCCTCTGACTAGTGGAGGCAGGGCGGAGACTGTCACATAGCTTTCACCACTCAAGTAGACAGTGGCACATTCAAAGGCCTGGAGAGCTTTGGCCAGTTCATCTAGCAGGGTCCACTGATCAGCTTTGAGGACTAGGTATTGTTTCCCTCTCTGTGTTACTGCCGGGTCAGACAGAGTCGCAGTCAGTGGCCATCTCTGTTCCAGCATGTGAGTCACCATATAATAGGTGCTGTTCCATCTGGTAGAGACATCTTGGACAAGTTTGTGTTCCGGGGTCCCCATCTGTTTCTGCTTTGTCTTAAGCTTGCTTGAAGCCAGTTCGCTCCTTTTAAAGTGCTCGACGAGACACCTCGCTGCTCCCAGTGCTTTACTGATCTGAGGGTGTTTCAGTGCACGATTGATCACCAACGGTAAAGTGTGGCCTGCACAGTGGATAGACACCCACCCATGTTTTTCCTGCAAGATGTTTGCAGCCAGTACGACATTGGAGCCATTGTCATGAACAACTGCCACAATCTTGCTTGGAGGGATCTCAAACCTTTCCACAGCCTGCTCAATCCATGCAGCAATGTTGGGTCCAGTGTGCCGTTCTTCGAGTGGCATGGTTGTAAGGCAGAAGCTAGTGAGCTCCCAGTCATCACTTATAAAGTGACAGGTGATGCCAAGATATGCTTCTGTCGCGACACTGGTCCAGGCATCAGTTGTCAGGGCAATCTTGTTCTTGGTTGCTTTAAGAGCATCTTTAACCTTACCAAAAGTAGCTTCATACTTTCCCTCCATAAGCTTAGTAAAATGAGTTCTGGAAGGTAAGGTGTAACCTGGATGGAATGTGGTGACCATCTGCTTAAATCCCCCATCTTCAACCATGGATATTGGTCTCATGTCATTGACGAGCATGTTGAGGATGCTCTCTGTTAAGACTCCAGCCATTTGAGGGGTGCATGAGCCTCTCTTCAGGATGAACTCATCCACACGCCTTTGCTTAGTACTAAAATAGAAAGAGAACAAAACAGAAAGCTGTATTAATTATCATCACAAGTTGTAGGCTATGGTATCAGTTTATCTTAGTGTACTGCCTAATACCAATTAAACCATTTAAATGAATAAATATCTTACAACTGAATTATTGATATGCTCCAACCCAGTCTAACTAGCTAACGCTACGACAAGCTACAGCTGATTAGAGCGCACTGGGAAAGCTAGTTGACTGTCTAGGCTACAGACAGCTCACGTTAGCACCGTGTCGTGTTTTTGCAGACTGCAGATTGACTAGCTAAGTAAGATAGCTAGCTAATGTTAGATGGTGCTAACGTTCCCCATCTCTGCAGTCTTGCCTGCGCTTTAGCCCAAAAAGTTCAATTTTTTTCAACTGAAAAAAAAGAAACCTAGAGCCCATAGCGTAAGTTACTGCAGAGTCAGTGAATGTTAGAACTCGTTAACATTTAGCTAACGTTAGATAACTTAACTTAGCTAGTTAATACTCCGGTCTGCAAAAACACTACACTCGGTGATAAATGACGGAGCTAAACAACTCTAAGCTGTAGTGTGCTATGCTGCGAGCTTGGTGCTGTTTAGCTAATGTTACATACAGCTCGTTGGTGGATACGCAGAATCCACATAACTGAAATAGCGTTCGCTTAGCAAGCATCACCCTTGAGACGTTCTGTTTTCCAACATGTAACTTAAGCTAACGTAAACATTACGATACTGTGGCTAACTAGCTAAACTTACCCATGATCCGAAGTAGCAATCATCGTGGCTCCAGGGTGCTTGCGTTTCAAATGCTCGTGCATCGCCGTAGTGCTGCTGTGGAATGCCACTTCGGCTTTGCATATTCTGCATTTAACTGACTTCTTTGGCTTGTCATCTGTGAAATACTCCCAGACTTTTGATAGTCTCGGTCTCGCTGGTTTTTGCTCTTCATTAGCCTCATTCGCTCTCCTTTCCGCCATCGTTCATACGCTTTCTTCTTCTCTTCGTCGTTCATGCAAAATGCAGTTATATCAGACGATGGAAGCGATACTGCCCCCAGCACTTCCTATAGGGCATTGCAGTTACAAATGAACATTTGTGCGGTTTTGAGTTAACGTTACTGGCTCTGATTGTTTTTATACGACGCGTCGAAGCTAAAATTCTGCGTCGACGAGTTTTTATGATCGACGTCGTCGATTATGTCGACTAATCGTTGCAGCCGTGTGAGAGAATAGATGAATGAGTGAGTGAGTGAGAGTGTGAGAGTAGGTGAATGAGTGAGTGAAAAACAAACACACTAATATGTATGGACAGAGTAAGAATAATAAAAATAAATATTTCAGAGGGAGCAAGATAGACGAAGAATGTTAAGCTACCACAAAAGGTCACTGTCAGACAGACAGTGAGAGAAAGTGTGAGCAAGACACAGACAGACCAATCCATAGACAGAGACAGAGATTGAGAGAGAGAGGGGGGGGAGGGAGGGGGAGAGAGAGAGAGAGAGAGAGAGAGAGAGAGAGAGAGAGAGAGAGAGAGAGAGAGAGAGAGAGAGAGAGAGAGAGAGAGAGAGAGAGAGGGAGGGAGAGAGAGAGAGAGAGAGAGGGAGGGAGGTTTGTGTGCCCTTGACTGGTGCCAGTGTTATCTTATCTTAATGGTTTATCAGCGTTGTGCTGATCTGTGCTGCAGAAGGCAGACGGGCAGATAGACCGACAGTGGCCATACGACATGCCTCACATCCCAGGGACATTAAGCATGGTCTATAAACCTTGGGAAAACACACACACACACACACACACAAAAAGGGCGAGCTGGACTTATTCATGTTTAGAAGCGGCGTTAATGGCACAGCTGTCAGTATGACAGTTTTTATGGCACGGCCGTTTCTTGGTAACAGATAAAATGCTCGGGTGGCCATGGCTCTTCACCAAATCACAAGAACCAGCAAGGCAGCGTTTTCTCTGTCTTGGGGTAATACTGAGAATGTGAACTTGTTCACTGATGTGCGAGAGGAAAATAACAAGTGATGTTGCTTCTGAACAACAGCAATCAGCTGAGAGAAGGATCAGCGACGGCTGTTGCCAGATACACCCGTGATGAGGTCTGAGTGCTGATTCATTTCTCAGACTGAGAGGCATGTCTTCTAACATGGCCTCTGCTTGACAAATGTGTAAACCTGCCGACTCCCCCCCCCCCCACAGAGAGCGTCTTCTGTGAGAAGCTAATGACGGGTGTTCTTTCGGGGGAATATTTCACTGAAACTGAGGTGAAGGGATTGTGACAGGCACCGTGCACGGCTCTGCAGAGGCTTCAGCAGGAATAAAGACAGCACGCCAACACTCACACACAGTGACTGCCACCGACCATCTTACAGCTACGACTGAGCATCGGTCTGTGTGTGTGTGTGTGTGTGTGTGTGTGTACTTTCATATAGAAATTGAGATGCCTTGGAAACTTAAGTGTCTGAAATGAATGTGCTTACATTAACACTGACCCCCCCCCCCTTTTTCTCCACAGTTGTACTTGGCCAATTACCGTTTTCTGAGCGGTCCCAGTCACTGTTCCACCCCCTCTACCGATCCGGAGAGGGCTGCAGACTACCACGTCTCCTCCGACACATGTGGAGTCGCCAGCCGCTTCTTTTCACCTGACAGTGAGGAGTTTCACCAGAGGGACGTAACACAGGGGAGGATCATGCTATTGCCCCCAGTCCCCCCTCCCCCACAAACAGGCACCCCAACCAACCAGAAAAGGCGCTAGATCAGAGACCAGGACACATACCTGCATCCGGCTTCCCACCCGTAGACACGGCCAACTGTGTCTGTAGGGATGCCCGACCAAGCCGGAGGTAACACGGGGATTTGAACCGGCGATCCCTGTGTTGGTAGACAACGGAATAGACCGCTACGCTACCCAGATGCCCCTCACTAACACTGTCTATATGAAGCGTGTGTGTGTGTGTGTGTGTGTGTGTGTGTGTGTGTGTGTGTGTGCGTGCGTGCGTGCACTGACACACATGGTAATGCCTATGTTTTTACATAGCATGTAGGATACTGATATTGTCTGTGTTTGTTTAAGTGTTTAAGTGTTTTTCCCTCATTGCGTCAGGAGTGTGAGATCTGGGAATAGGTAAAAAGCATGCGTTGGGTTTGTCAGTTTGTTTGTGTGTTTGTGTGTGACGTAGAATCGGGAACACTGCACTTTAGGGACATCAAGGTCTCTCGCTCCATTACAATTCCTATTAGCCTACAGAGCATAAATGGTGAAAATAATGCACACACACACACACACATACACACACACATACACACACACATCCACACACGCACGGACACACACCAGATCATTGACGACCCACACAAACTCACACTTTTGCATATTACTCCTGGTACTTCAACCTCATCATAACGCTGATGCAACAAATGCTACACAAACTCTCCCTCTCACATGCTACACAACGACGCAGTACTGAATAAAAGATACTCTGGGGAGTACAGGCCTACGGGTAGTGACCACTACTGAAGTCCTAAGGCTTGAGAAATGGACAGAACGAGAAGGAATGATAAGAGGAGGAATGAGACAAAGAAAGACAAAGTGGAGAGAGGAGGAGGAGAAGAGAGGAGGAGGAGGAGGAGGTGGAGGTGGAGGGTTGTTAAACTGCGCCAACAACACTAAAGTACACAGGATTTCATACCATCCACCCATCCATTATCTGAACCACTTACCTCAATCAGGGTCGCGGGATGCTGGAGCCTATCCCAGCAGTCACTGGGCGGCAGGCGGGTACACACCCTGGACAGGCCGCCAGACCATCACAGGGCAGGCAGGCAGACACGCACACACGTGCACACACCTCTCTCTCTCTCTCACACACACACACACACACACACATTCACACCTAGGGACAATTTAGTATGGTCGATTCACCTGATCCACATGTCTTTGAACTGTGGGAGGAAACCCACGCAGACACGGGGAGAACATACAAACTCCACACAGAGGACGACCCAGGATGACCCCCAAGGTTGCACAACCCCGGGGCTTGAACCCAGGACCTTCTTGCTGTGAGGCGACTGCACCACTGTGCCATCCACCCCTGGTTACCCTCGCCTTTTCTCTTGAATACCAGTTACAGGCTGTACGATGGGCAAAAGAGTTTGTTTATGAGGCACAATAAACAAGGGACTGGATATGGACAACTGTTACGTCCTCAGCGTATGGGGCAAAGTGTTGCGAGAGCTGGACGGGATGGAGGAGCCTATTGGAAACAGGGAAGAAAAAGGCAATCCCGGTAAAGGGTGTGGGGTGGGGTGGAGGGTGGCTGGGAGCAAAGAGGGGTGAGATGTGAAGTAATGAGGCCAGAATGGAGGCTGCAGCTGCACTGTGTCCAGCAAGACACACATACACAAAGACACACAAACATACACACCGTCAGCCAGCCGTGGGGCCTCCAGAATGACGAATGACAAAGTGACAAATGTGTCTTTGGGGAGGAGGGCGGGCGGAGGGCTGCAAGTTCTACAAAAAATAGTAAGCCACACACACACACACACACACACACACACACACACACACACACACACACACACACATACACGCGTGTGTGTACGTGCGCTATCAACGTTGTGTATTTGTGGGTGTGGGTGTGTGTGTGTGTGTGTGTGTGTCTGCGTGTATAATCTACATTTGTCCATCTTGCACGTCAAAGTCTGTGATTGAGGGATGACAGAACTCGTCCCTGGCTGCAGCCAAATTACACTTGACAAGCCACTCTCTTTCTATCTCACACACACATACACACACACACACACACACACAAACAAACATAAGCGTGTGCATACACAAAGCAGCGGCTCCGCTGAGAAGCGGACTGTCAGCCCGATGTTTTCTCTTTCATTGATTTGTTCTTTCCTACTTTCACTTTGTTTCATTTCATTCCTTTTAACGGGGGGAGTGGGGGGAGTGGGGTGTAAATGACAGCCTCTGGGGTCACAGAATCAAGCAATTGGAAAGACTGAGACAGAGGGAAAGAGAAAGCATGGGAGGGCGAGCAAGAGAGGGCGAGGGGTGGGGGTGGAGGGGAAACAAGGAGAAGGAGATGGGAGATAAGAGGTTTGCCACTGGGGGTTGTTGTCTTTCTCACACTGTGTATTGACTGGCGCTATGGGGGTGGGGGGTGGGGGGTGAGCTTTTCTGGGCCGCACTGTCGAGCGCAAACACAGACAGTAAACACATACATACACACAAACATACACTGATCAGTGTTAACAATGGTGTGCGTTTTGGAAGTTGTCAAACATACATGCACACGCACACACACGCACACACACACACACACACACACACACACACACACACACACACACACACACACAAGTCACATGAGGTCAACACAGCAGCCCGTGCAACCAACATCCGGGCCCTAACTGGCATTGTCCTCCTGTGGGCAGCAGGGAAGGTGTCGAACACACACACACACACACACACACACACACACACACACACACACACACATACACACACACACCATTGCTGAAGGACACGGGGGCACGACCGAAACCCAGACAAGCAGGAGAAATGTAGCGAGTGGAGGTATCGATCAGAGGACAGGACGAAGGAAAAGAGACGGGCAGAGACAGACAGAGAGACCCAGGCGGTCTCTAAGTGTCAGTTAGAGGGATGAGGAGTGCTGGGGAAACAGGGGAAGACGAGTCAAGGGGAATACAGAGAGAGACAAGGCCTTAATCCCCTCATGTGGAGTTTAATGGTTCAGCCCAGCGGTCGGGGGTGCTGACGGGAGGCCCGGGGATGGATCGATCCAACCCCTCAGACAGGGGTGGAAAACTTTTCGTCTTTGAGAAAGAACAACTGAAGGGTGGACAGCGGGAGACTCAGAGAAAGTTGGCCAGACAGAGAGGAGGAAAGAGAGAGGTAGAGAGCGAGAGCGGGAAAGAGAGAGCGAGAGAGAGAGCGAGGGGGGTGGTGGAGAGAGCGAGAGAGAGAGAGCGAGAGAGGGGGGGGGGGTGGAGAGAGCCTGAAGGTTAACTTACTGACCAAAACATAAACTATGTATCAAGGCAGGAAGAAGGAAACAAACTCCAAAAAAGGAAAAAAGGAAAACTACTACTACTATTACTACTACTACTACTATTACTGCTACTTTTGGCTGCTCCTGTTAGGGGGCGCCACAGCAGATCATCTGTTTCCATCTCTTCCTGTCCTCTGCATCTTCCTGTGTCACACCAGCCACCTGCATGTCCTCTCTCACCACATCCATAAACCTCCTCTTTGGCCTTCCTCTTCTCCTCTTCCCTGGCAGCTCCATATTCAGCATCCTTCTCCCAATATGCCCAGCATCTCTCCTCCACACATGTCCAAGTCATCTCAGTCTTGCCTCTCTTGCTTTGTCTCCAAATCGTCCAACTTGAGCGGTCCCTCTAATATACTCGTTCCTAATCCTGTCCTTCTTTGTCACTCCCAATGAAACTCTTAGCATCTTCATCTCTACCACCTCCTGTCTTTTCGTCAGTGCTACTGTCTCCAAACCATATAACATAGCTGGTCTCACTACCATCTTGTAAACCTTCCCTTTAACTCTTGCTGAATGACTTAACGAAATTGTCTCTAATTACAAAAACCTATGCATGTGTGCATTTGACATACTGTAATATTAATTCATCTTTACATGACATGATTGAACTATGAAAACAAAGGATGCCATCTGCCATCATTTCGCCACATGGCATAATCAAGTCTTAGTCCATCTCAGGTGTATCCACTTAGCCCGGAGTGAAAGTACACACACACACACACACACACACACACACACACACACACACACACACACACACACACACACACACACACACACACACACGCATTACTATTTTTACATTATAGTGTTTCTATCCCTGGAGATGATCACATCCCATGATATTTCATTTACCGTCATGTTACTTATTTCCATTTACCACCTTGTTTTTGTAAGACAGGTAATGTTTTTTTGGCATGCTCTCCATCTCCCAGCCCACACCCACCTACCCACCCACCCCTCTCTGGGTGTAAATCACATCAGTGGGCTGAGGGGGGGGGGTAAAAAATCCCTTCTTTCTGAGGGAGGAGATTAGGGCTGAACACAGACAACTGGATTTGAATAAAGATCACCTTCCCTACGGGGCTCGTCCCTAAACTGGGACCGGGGACGGACTCACTCACACGGTGAATGCATATGCATGCTCGTGTGTGTGTGTGGGTGTGTGTGTGTGTGTGTGTGGTGAACTGGAATATACATCTCTACCAGGAAAATAAAACAAAATGTTTTATTTCTTAAGCTGTCAAAGTTCCGAGAAAAATTCCACGCATAATATGTGTACACACACACACACACACACACACACACACACACACACACACACACACACACACAACTGCCTGACACCATGCAAACACTGACACCTGAAGGCCAGAAACAGCCACCTCCTGCTGCAACACAAGGTATGGAGGGATGGGCCGTTCGTTCCTCGGCCTCATCAGAGGTGTCACACGTTATTCCGTCCCCATGTCAGCCACCCATTCCTGTGACGTACATCTGCCACATGAATGTATCTGGGGAGCACAGGATGTCGATATTTTATCTAGAACACAAAGTGACCGTGGGCACGAGACATATTTAAGCTCCATGTGCACAGTGAATCCGACGTCTTACCAGAACAGACCGCTGAGTATGCACTTGCCTAGCCACACATCTGTTTGATGCATCTGTATGCACGCACATATTCAGACACGGCATACACACGCATGCGCCACTAATGTGCTCGCTCTCATACACAGGCAATACACAAACTTAAGCCACAAACCACAGACTCACTCACTCATCCCTCACAGCGACAGCACAGCACCTTGTAGGGGAGACTGAAAGACCACGTTACCTCTGCAGGCACATCTCTAGACCCCCAAACAGTGATGAGACCGCCGAGCATTGCCGTGTGGATGAAAGGCATGTCAATGCCCAGTGAAAGACAGATATGCACTGGATAGATGGACGGGACAGCCACCGACATTGTGTGTGTGTGTGTGCGTGTAAATGCTGGGTGTGCTGTCCAGTTGCAGAGAGCAGAGCAATGGACAGTTACTGCATCATGGTGCTACGAGGCTGCTCAGCTAAGAAATATGAGAACTACTGAAAGCACACTTCCTTTGACACACACACACACACACACTAAGCCACAACTACCAACCTGCCCCTCTTTGATTTTACAGTAACAAAAACCAAACATAAAAATAAAAAAATCTAACTTTATCTTGAGCTGGAGATCTAATCACATACATTATTAACATTACGCAGTACCTTTACCTTAAATTATAGGTCAGAATCCAGAATGAGACAGAAATCTATTTCTGGCAGATTTAATTCAAATTTACAGGTGTAATAGGTTTTCATGAAAATGGGCACCAGGGCCAGTTTGGGAGCTCCTGCATTAGATCATTTCCATTTTAGCCTCAGTTTATGTAGGGTGTCTCTGCTGTGGAATTGGAGAGGCGGGTTGTGCATTAATTCAGAGCTTTATAGCATGGTTTTGTGTGTGCCACCCTATTTATTCTACTCTGTTTGCATTGCTTTAATCACCACAAGGGGCAATTTCTCATCTCTTAGCTCTCCCTATGGTCTTTACCAGTTCAGTTTTTCTTCTTTTCTTTTCTTTTTTTTTTGGCCTCATTTTTGTTTGTTTAATCTCTTCTAAAAGAACACAGCCTGTGTTCTTGTACAGAACTACCCAAAACCCATCATTTTCTGACTTACAAGCTCCCGACCCCGGCTTCTTGGCAAGACTTTACACTTCCTTTTTTATTTGCTCCCGGTCGAAGGCGGCTGCATCTCATGTCTTCTGCAGCGGCGGCGGTGGCCTGAGACGCCGTTTTGGCTCGGCGAAGCCACGCATGTTAATATTTGATGGGACATTATTCTCGCACAGGGGTTTTGATCGGTGCTGAAGTGGGCTTGTAAATGCTGGGCTTCTGGCTTCAAACAAACTGAGGTAGGGATATTGAGATGTGAGGCGGCGAGGAGGAGAGGAGACTAGGAAGGAAGGAGATCAGGAGGGACTTAAGAGGTTCTGGTCTCTAAAACCGTCTGAACTGTTCACACTACATACAAACAGCAGGCACATTTTAGTGTGTGCAATGTTAACATTCAAATTTAGTTTGTTAAAGTTACGTGCCGGCATATTACATAGACGAAAAACTTAAGCTCATGGTCACTAAATGGCCAAAACTGTCCCATAATTCTTTGGGTCAGGGTAACATTTTCCAAAGCAACATGGTGGATGACGAAGCTGCAAGAGCGGAAGCTGGCGTCAGAAACTTCAAATGTACAGTTTCATGCTGAAGTTTTTTTTCTTTCCCCCCTTCTTTTTCTCCCCAATTGCACCCGGCCAACCACCCCACTCTTCTAAGTCGTCCTGGTCACTGCTCCACCCCCTGTGCCAATCCGGGGAGGGCTGCAGACTACCACATGCCCCTTCCGATACATGTGGAGTTGCTAGCTGTCACTTTTCACCTGACAGTGAGGAGTTTCGCCAGGGGGGAATAGCGCATGGGAGGATCACGCTATTCCCCCCAGTTCCCCCTCTCCCCCAAACAGGTGCCCCGACCGACCACAGGAGGTGCTAGTGCAGCGACCAGGACACATACCCACATCCGGCTTCCCACCCGCAGACACGGCCAACTGTGTCTGTAGGGGCGCCTGACAAAAGCCGGAGGCAACACAGGGATTCAAAGTGCCGATCCCTGTGTTGGTAGTCAATGGAATAGACCACCACGCCACCCAGACACCCCTGAAGTATTTTTTTTTTTATTATTATAGATGAAGACCTAAATGACTAAATTCCTCTACTGGTGTTACGAAGGGTCGCTTTTGCTTGGATGCAAGTCTGCCAAGTGTATGCAGTACACAGTGCATACTGCATTCTACTAATAATAACAATCATTTATATACATTTATACAGCACTTTTCTAGACACCTAAAGCACTTCAGATGGAAGGGGGTAACTCACTTCAACCACCACCAATGTGTAGCATCCACATGGGTGATGCACGGCAGCCATTTTGCAACAGAACACTCACAACACATCAGCTTGAGGTGGAGAGGGAGGAATCATTGAGCCAAATACATGGGGGGATGATTAGGTGGCCAGATGGAAAGAGCCAAGCCAGGTTGGGAATTTTGCCAGGACACCGGGGAACCCCGTTCTCTTTTGAGATAAGTGCCATGGGGTCTTTAATGACCACAGTGAGTCAGGACCTCAGTTTAATGTCTCATGCAAAGGATGGCATCTCCTACAGCACAGTGTCTCTGTCACTGCACTGGGGCATTGGGATTTGTTGGGGGTTTTTTTTTTATTAGGACCAGAGGGAAGACTGACCCCTACTGGCTCACCAACACCACTTCCAGCAGCAACTCAGTTTTCCCTAAAGGTCTCCCATCCAAGTACTAGCCAAGCCCACACCTGCTTAGCTTCAATCATTTGGCAAAGCCAGGGTACATGTTGGTATGGCTGCCGAACTAACTGAACAGGATGCCCTAATAGTATGCAGTATACAATATATACATAATGCAAAATGTACTGACAAATCGGACACAGCTCAAGTCTCTCTCTATACAGGTTATACTTCCAACCAATCACAACACCAGATAATGTCAACAATTAGTCTGTCCTCTTTGGCTGAAGGTGTGTCAGTCAGTTTATTCGTTTGGTGTAGTGACTGGTTTGGAGGACAACCTGCATCCTCTTGCTGCCTCATGGCACACGGCTGTCTATGTCTGCTCTAAGTGGAAGGGTAGAGTTGGCAGGGAAGGTCAGTGAAAAACAGAACAGGAAAAGGTATAATGGTGGCTAAATGGAACATGTCAGGCTTTAATTAGTGGAATAGCTGGTGTTTTCATCAGCATTGTGTCCTGTCAAAGTGTCCTTGGGCAAGATACTCGACCCTGACCAATTTACTCACTGTAAGGTGCTCTGGATATGAGTCAGCAAAATGCCTGAACTGTAAGGTGAAAATGAAAGGAAGTAACTTCAGGAGTCTGACCAGGGACTTACTGCACTGACATACTACAGGGAAGGTAGAAAGAAAGAAAAAGTGGTGGTGGTGATGGGGGGGGTTATACTCATTCGTTTCAAGGACTGGTTAGAAAGGGACGAGAGAGTGAAATGGAAATGGTGTTGTTAGACATTTGATGAATACTAAAATATTAAATGTGGAGGACAGCGAGAGAGAGAGAGCGAGAGAGAGAGAGAGAGAGAGAGAGAGAGAGGAGAGAGAGAGAGAGAGAGAGAAGGAGGCAGTTTTAATGAACTGAAGGAAACAAGAACAGAAAGTAGGGCAGTGAATATATGACTATGTCCACATGGGCAGCAGACGGTAAACAGAGCATGCTCGGGAGGCTTTTATAGTGTCATGACTCAGGAGGGGGAACAGAGGCAGCAGCGGGGTTTATGCACCGAAGGAAAAGCGATGAGAGAGAGAGAGAGAGAGAGAGGAAGAAGGACAGAAGTGTAAAGTACATGAAAGACAGAGGAGAAGATGAGAGGAAAAGGAAAGAAGTGGAGAGAAAGTGCGAGGAGTGTTGTTTTGCTCACTGGACCGGGCCTCCGCTGGCCCATGATTCATTGCAAATGAAATGTCACCCTGGCAGGCAGTAATGCAGGCCGGCCCGCTCCTCTGCAGCCTAATTGAATTTTACAGCCGTATAAACAACACTCAGCCAGCAAAGAGAGAGAGAGAGAGAGAGAGAGAGAGAGAGAGAGAGAGAGAGAGAGAGAGAGAGAGAGAGAGAGAGAGTGTGTAATGTTTGTGTTTATAGGTGAAGGCCTCTCATGTGCCATCAGAGTGTGTAAGGTCCCCTGGAGGACCCTAGCAGAAAGCACACAGATGGAGAGGATGCAAAAGCAGTCTTGTCACTAACGCTGTCGGCAAGTCCCTCAAGACACACACACACACACACATACAAACTATACATGGAACCAATGACATTAGAACTTTGTGCTTTGACACTTATTCACAAACTGCTATGACCATTACTGCAAAACTCTATAAAAATGCTGTTCAGACCACATCACACTGACTAACTGCCCACAGGCAGAACTCGCGCACACATACACACAACCATATTAGACAACCATTTGCCTTGGGTAATATGATGATTTGATGGCGGCACAGTGGCGCAGTGGTTAGCACAGTTGCCTCACAGCAAGAAGGTCCTGGATTCAAACCCCAGGGTTGTCCAACCTTGGGGGTCGTCCCGGGTCATCCTCTGTGTGGAGTTTACATGTTCTCCCCGTGTCTGTGTGTGTTTCCTCTGGGAGCTCCAGTTTCCTCCCACAGTCTAAAGACATGTAGGTCAGGTGAATTGGCCATACTAAATTGTCACTAGGTGTGAATGTGTTATCCCTGTGATGGCCTGGTGGCCTTGTCCAGGGTGTCTCCCTGCCTGCTGCCCAATGACCGCTGGGATAGGCTTCAGCATCCCTGCAGCCCTGACAGCAGGATAAGCGGTTTAGATAATGGATGGCTAGATGGATGGATGGAATATGATGACTTTAACCTGCATACTTCAAAACAGTAAATAAGTAGGACCTCTGTTGTATTTAACTGGACAGATCAGCCATGTGACCAATTCCTCCAAATCTGCCTTGATGCCAACAAATATAAAAGTTGTAATGGCCTGTGAAACAGAGAGGTGAAACCCTTCTCGGTCTAAATGATCTGATTGACATTGCCCTTTGCTTTTTTTATCTGTTCAAGAAGGGCAGGAGAATTTTCTGCGGAACTGCTGAAAATTCAGCATATCAGTGTATAACCGAGAGGTTTAATACTGCCAGAGAGTCTGGTGATATTATGACTGCAACTCTCTGACTCTGATTTATATCATCTTGTCAGAAAAAATGCAGAAAAAGATTGCACCTCTTATAGCTGTTGCTATCCAACACATTAAGAAACTTATAGTGTATTTTTCCCCTGTAGCGATGAGTGTTCCCCCCCGTTAGTTAAATAAGATGTGCAGCCAGAGCTGACTAGATCCTCCAAGTGACAGCCAGTGAAGACAGTAGAGGGACAGTTAGCAGATTCCCTTCAGGCAGCCCTGCAGGGCCAAGCCACCTTTTCCTGGCCCGATGGAGGACAAAACCACTCAGATAAGCAAGAGGGAAGACAGCAAACAAGCAGGCAAGCAAGTCATCATCATCGGAAGTCACTCGGGGTCGAGTCTGATTGTCCTCCCTCTGGGTCTTCAGGTGCAGAGGCCGATCCTGGAACAGCATAATAGGAGGACGCCTGCATGTGACAGCTCTTTACATGGAGAGGCTGATGTTTCTGCAGCCACCACACAGTCCTTGGCAGGGGGTTGCCAGAGTCCAATGGCATGGAGAACCAGGACCACTGGTGACCGCCCTCTGTTGCAGCCTTTATCCGCCTTCACTGCCCGTTGTGACCTGGAGACATCTTCCACCAGTTCCGCCGTTGAGGTCTTTGTTGGATCGTGCTTCGTCTGGAACCTCCCCCATTGATCCATCTGCCTTGGGTGACCCCACCAGGAGCCAAGCTCCAGACGGCATAGCTCTTGGGATCATTAGTACACGCAAACTTCTCCACCACAACAAGGTAGCGATCCAAGAGACGTAGAGGCAAACAGACAAACACGGAAAACAGCCTAGTTTACCTGATAGTGCTCAATTTGTTCCGTTTTAGAAAAGGAAGTAGTGGCATAGCTTAATAAGCAATTAGTAAACAGTGTGCCTAGTGGGGCGTCTGCGTAGTGTAGCGGTCTAGCACCTCCTCTGGTTAGTCGGGGCACCTGGTTGGGGGGGAAACTGGGGGGAATAGTGTGATCCTCCCACGCACTACGTCCCCCTGGCTAAAGTCCTCACTGTCAGGTGAAAAGAAGCGGCTGGCGACTCCACATGTATCGGAGGAGGCATGTGGTAGTCTGCAGCCCTCCCCAGATCGGCAGAGGAGGTGGAGCAGCGACCAGGACGGCTCAGAAGAGTGGGGTAATTGACTGGGTACAATTGGGAATAAAAATGGGGGGAAATCCAAAGAAAACAAAAGAAAAAAAGAAAACAGCGTGCATCATTTTTGTCATCAAGTGATTTATCTGCTGGTGTCTCTTCAACTGCCCCCTCCTTCAGCTGGAAAATTGCCCACCACTCCAAGTTTTACTCTCGGTAAATATTCCAAACACATCCGCAAAGAATAGTTTATTGATGTCTTACTCTTTGCTGTAGCTGTAAGGCTGACAAAAATCACCTCAACGATGGCGGGAGTGTTATTACACATTTAGACTACTAACCACTATCTTGTACTTTGGAATCTTGTATCAGTTTGAACGATATCACCCGGTTATATGGAAAGTGGTTTGGGGGATCCCACAGGGACATCTATACTAAGGTCAGTCCTATCCTGGAGGCGCAGGGGGCTTAGGAGAGACATGTATAAACAAAGCTCGGGGGAGCCTTCGACACGTTTATCTCCATTTACAGCTCTGAGGCCTGAAAGCACTGCCCTGTCCGAGCCCGTTTATCTACGGCCGTGACTGAGAGCTTTCATCAAATATGGAAAAAAACAGCCCTTTTTGAAAGCACATTTTCCAATAATGAGTCTACTTTGGATATCTATATTCCATTACATCTCTTTTTATATAGACAATATAGCCAATGATGAGGCCACAGAGTTCAGACCTGTGGTTGTAAATATCCTCGATGTACATAAATAAGGTATAAAATATGGTTACTACATGCTTTTATGGTTTCTGCCGGCAGTAAATGGTTTCAGCACGCTGTCTGCATACAGTAGCTACCCATCTCCCTGTGAACCTGCTGAAATGTCTCTCTCTAGCTATGTCAGCCTGCTTGCCTGCCTGTCTGTCATCCGGTGTCACGCCAAAACAGTCCCTCATATCTGTCTGTCTGTCTGCCTCCATTCCTTTTTTCTTATCTGTCTTTTGATTTAACAGCTTGTCCTTCTGTCTGTCCTCTCTCCCTATCTGTCTTTCCCTCTAATGGCTCGCCTGCTGGTCTCTCTGCCCGTGTCTGGCTAACTCTAGCTGCCTCATAAACCAGGACGAGATTTATACATGTGCCAAGAGACCGCCGAATGAGACCGCCGACACAGGTCAAGATAATGCTGGCTATAGGCGACGATTTAGGGGAGGGGAGAAATAAAATAAAATGAAAGTAGTGTGTAAGTGAGCAAGCAAGTGGGGCTTTGGGAGAAGAGTATGTCCGTGCCCATATGTCTATGGGAGTAATTCCTTTGTGCGTGTAGGTTTTTGCATGCATGCCAGGATTAAAACAGTTACTGCAATGAGGTTTAGTTGCTGAATTCTTTGTTGCGTTGAACAGAAAATTCATATTTGTCCCTTTGAAAATTAATATGCATCTAGTGAACGCTTCAGTATGGGCTTGAGAACCCATTTGTGTGTGTTTGTGTGTGTGCTTACATGTCTGTTTTGTTCCATCACTAAATGTTGTGACATGAGAAATTTTTGGATTAAAAAAGGGGCCAACTGTGTGTGCGTGTGTGTGCGAGAGAGAGAGATAGAGAGAGAGAGAGCGAGAGAGAGGGAGCGAGCAAAAGCGAGAGAGAGAGAGATAGAGGAAGAGGGAGTGATAGCGAGAGAGAGAGAGAGAGAGAGAGAGAGAGAGAGAGAGAGAGAGAGAGAGAGAGAGAGAGAGAGAGAGAGAGAGAGAAAGAGAGAGAGCGAGAGAGACGTGGCCTCTGGCTCAGCATGACCAGCAGTGTGTGTTCATCCCTCCCTGCTGTCTATGACCTTCCCACCAAGCAGAGGGGGTCCTTTTTCCTCTTATCTCTTTTCATCCTTTCCTTCATCAACCCCTAAATCCTTCTCTGTCTATCCATACTTCACTGGTATCTAGCGATGATTCCCCCATTGCCTCTCTATCCACTCTCCGAATCTCTAACCCCCACACCCCGTTACCCCCCCCCCCCAACCTCTGTATGCATCCGTTGATCCATCGCTCTCCATCGGAGTGGGTGATGCTTGCAGCCCTTGATCCAGAGCAGGAGGAGGGAGGGGTTCATGAATAGACCATCAATCAAAGCCAGCAGAGCCAGCTAAAACCACATGGCAAAACAATTGCGCGCGCGCACACACACATACACATACACACACACTACATATTAAATACAATATACTTGCACAAGGCGATGCACGGACACGTGTGTTTGTTTGTGCGTGCATAAACACGATCTCTGTACAAGTTTCCATGTGTAATGAGTGTGTCCACAGTGCGTGTACATGGGTAAGTTTGTGTACGCGCACTTTTTTTGCGCTGCACTTGGTCATATCCAGCGCGATATTTGACAAACACAGCCACAGTCGACTGCACTAACCTTGTTCATGTATACAAGCAAATATACGCTAGACACACGCCACCCCTGAGCGCAGCAAGGGGAAACCAGCTTCACATGCACACCGAGGTTTGAGTCTACGTGTCGTGACCCCTGTAAGTTCGGGTTTGTGTATTGTCTGTTGCAGAAGGACGTGAGCAGGCATGTGTGAATCCGAGTCCCCGTCCCTGAGTTTTCAATCTGTGCAAACACGGCAACGGTTCACTGCTCCACAAAGACTCCCTCGCCGCTCGCTGCTCCACTCTCTCTGGGCCTCCTGCGTGATGGATGCCGGCGAGGCAAAGTGAGCAACTCGACAGCAGATCTACACTGTCCTGGAAGGGGAACAACACCAAACACAGAGGAGGAGGAAAAACAGTGATAGTGAGTGAAAGGGCAAGGAAAGGGAAGGACACACAAGTGGGGAGGAGAGGGGAGAAGAGCAAAACCTCCCACGCGGCTGTGGTTTACTGCTACATTTTGTAAAAGAACACGCAACTGTACACACATTACTGAAGAAGAAGAAGAAAACACACCATGTCAGTGTAGTAGAAAAAACACATGCAGACAAAGATGGGGATCACATCCACACATACATATTTCTTTTTTTCTCCCCTTTTTCTCCCGAGTTGTACCTGTCCAATTACCCCTCTCTTCCAAGCCGTCCCGGTCGCTGCTCCACCTCCCCCTGTCGACCCGGGGAGGGCTGCAGACTACCATATGACTCCTCCGATACATGTGGAGTCACCAGCCGCTTCTTTTCACCTGACAGTGAGGAGTTTCGCCAGGGGGATGTAGCACGTGGGAGGATCACACTATTCTCCCCCCCGAACAGGGGCCCCAACTGACCAGAGGAGGAGCTAGTGCAGTGACCAGGACACATACCCACATTTGGCTTCCCACCCGCAGACACGACCAATTGTGTCCGTAGGGACGCCTGACCAAGCCGGAGGTAACACGGGGATTCGAACCGGTGATCCCTGTGTTGGTAGGCAACAGAATAGACTGCCACGCCACCCGGATGGCCCATATTTCTAAAATATGTATTCAAACTTATTCAGTTTTGCTCTGAGTCTTAAAATATTTCAGATAGAAAAAGAAAACCTGCCAAGTTGTAACTTCTTCTTTTGCCAACGCCATTCCTCATTTACAGACTATTCTAGAGTCAAGTGATATCTGGATGCTCGTGGAGTGTCGCGTTGAAACAGCACTGAAAACAGGAAATGATCTCATGTCATGCCACATGGCAGAGTTTGACACAAGGCTGACAGAAGACCGAACGACTGTATTAAGATGGATGTTACTTTACAATGCATGGTTTTAATGGAGATTGTTAAGAGGCACAGTGGGAGTGACAGACGGTTGCGGAGGATGCTCGGGGACCAGTGATAACGTAAGCTCTGCAGGACGGGAGACATCGAACCTCCCTGAGGGGCTTATTGTCTGTCTGTCTAGGGGACTATCTCAGGGCCCTAGAGGTCTGACTGGATCTAACAGGACTCATCAGTGTGTAGAGACTTGTCTGAGCAGAAACTATCCCCTCTGAGAAAAGAAAGAGTGCTCGTGTCTATGAAAGTGTGTGTTTATGAATCTATGTGTGTGGGCTGAATGTATTATTTCAGCACACACAACACACACACACACACACACATACACACACACATTCACACCTAGGGACAATTTAGTACAGCCGATTCACCTGACCTACATGTCTTTGAACTGTGGGAGGAAACCGGAGCCCCCGGAGGAAACCCATGCAGACAAGGGGAGAACATGCAAACTCCACACAGAGGATGACCTGGGGTGACCCCCAAGGTTGAACTACCCCACGGCTCGAACCCGGGACCTTCTTGTTGTGAGGCGACCGTGCTAACCACCGCGCCATCATGTTAGGTGAAAACTCTTGCCGCTTAATAGAAAACAAAATCTTGCAAAGACTGTTTTTTATGACTACTTGAAGAAAAATGTACTGGCGCATCTGAAAAATATTTACTTTTACTTCATGACTTCTTGGACAACTGTTATTTTTCCTTCAAAAGTCACCCTAATGATTGCTGGAGTTATACATTATTTGCAAATGGAGCATTGTAGGCTAAAAGCTGCATGCATCTGGTGAAATTACACAATTCCTTCTCATTCTTTAATATTGCAACACATTTTTTTCCCCAATATTGTTCAGCCCTGGTATGGGCACGCACACACATTTAAACAAAGTATGTGTGATAGAGAAAAAGGAAAACGGCAACTGAACCTTCGTGTTATGTAGCGCACATTTAGGACAGCCTGTAAACAGATTTGATCCACTCTTCAGATTGTGTGGCAAGCCATCGTCTCTCTAGCTCAGTGGGGTTCGGACACAAGAGGAATTAAACTTCATGAAGCCCAGTGGATAAAGCCTGAACTGTTTCAAGCTGTCATCTCTCAATTTGTGTGCATCCGTGCATGCCGGCACGCTATTATGTGTGTGTGCCTGTGTGTTTACATATGCATGTGTGTGTCTCTGAGCATCTGAGTCTTTGGTACGTCCATACATATCTCTTTGTCTGTGCATATGTGCGTACACGTACTTGATTCATAGTCGGTCTGCCCATGGCCATGTGTTTGCATATGTCTGTGTGTGTCTGCATTGCCCTCTGCTCCTGAAAACACTCCCACCATGTTCTCCACCTCTGTTCTCCGCCCCTCTTCTGCCATCCCCCGGCTTCCCTCTCTTTCCCCCTCTTTCTGCTGATGGACCTGTATTAACCTGGGCGCTCTGTGGGAAACCTCTATACCCCAGCACAGAGGAAATGTCACCCATAACACTCTCCTCAGGGCGCCAATAACTCCCCACTGCTCCGCATCATATGTGTGTGTGTAACTATGCATGTGTGTTTCAGCTGAGAGGGAGAGAGAGAGCGAGAGAGAGAGCGAGAGAGAGAGAGGAGACAACGAAGTCAGTAAACGTATGACTGAGAGAGAAGTGAGAAAGATAGACCAGGAGAAACAGAATGAGATAGTTGGTATGTAAATGTTTGCAAAATGCTTGTGTGTATATGCCTGTGTATTGTCATGACTGCATAATGCAAGCAGTCTGCACAGCTACATGGGATCTCTCTTATGGAGCATAAAATGAGATTGTGTGTGTGTGTGTGTGTGTGTGTGTGTGCCCCCCCCCCCCACTGATGTGTGAGAATGCGTACTTTTGAGTGCTAACCAGCCTGTCCATCCAGAAGGTGTGCAGGATGTCTCATTAGTGAGGGGACTTCAGGTGTTTATGAAAGCTTGGTGGTACTGTTTGGAAGGTTTGTGGAGATGATTATACACCATAACAATCCGTGTGTGTGTGTGTGTGTGTGTGTGTGTGTGTGTAAAAAAGTATTGCACGGGCGGGCCTTCATAGGAGGAGAGACAAACAGATGGAGAGAGTTATGGACAAATTTCACAGATGAGCCTGTGAGGGAATGGGAATGAGCTTGTGTCTGTGCACACACGCATAAGTGGCATTGTTTGTGAGTATGTCTGTGTGTGTGCGAGTGCAGGCATTTCATTGTGTCGGTGTACATTTGCGTGTGGGTGGGCATTTATATGTGTGTGTGTGTGGGGGGGGATTTACTTCACAGAGGCGCAGGTGTCCCTGAAAATGTCATCCATTTCCATCAGAGGGGGAGTTTGACAAATGACTGAATGAGGATGGTGCAGGGATGCCAGGCCAAGCTGGCACACAGGCTGGCACAGGCAGACTCCCTGCACAGTCAGGGGGCACTCTGTCCCCACCACAAGCCCCTCGGTTTAGCTGTGAATACAGAGACGACAGCCGGCGCAGACGCGCTCACACACACACACACACACACACACACACACACACACACACACAATACATGCTAACGGGCCCCTGTGCACGTACACAACCACTTGATTTGTGCATGTGTGTGTGTGTGTGTGTGGAGGGGGGGGGCAAGACAGGGCTGAGACCATTTATAAAATGATTTTTCACTTCAACTCTCCAACTAGGCCAGAGTGTTATGAGAGTATAACTGAACCAATGTATTACACCCTGATGTAGTAGCGATTTCCTTCAAGAACATTCTATGAGCACTGAATGATTTTAATTACTGACAAAAATGTGCTTGTGCGCCCACGTCTGTGCTTATGAACAGATGTGCACGCAGGGGTGTTTGAATGCATGTGATCCATCTAACTACTTCAACGGACAGTGCAACTTATAGGAGCTAGGTGCAGACGTGCCTATGAGCTGATCCCAGATCATTTCATAGAGCTGTAAATGTATTAGGAGAATTAAACCAGGCCAGGGGTGATTCGAGGACGGCTGTGCATCACTAGACATGGTCTTCTCTCCAGTCCAACGGTCTGACAGGGGACAGGGGGTACACGTGAACAGCAGGCAGGAGAGAGATAAAGTAAGACAAAAGTGTGTGTGTGTGTGTGTGTGTGTGTGTGTGTGTGTGTGTATAATGCTAGCTTTACCCTTTCAGTTTTTCATGAGCTGTGGTAGTGAGGGGTGGGAGTCTGTGAGGACTTCTGAAGTTGCTCTTTCTTTCTCTCTCTCTCACACACACACACACACGCACACACACACACACACACACACACGTACACACACATTCAGAATCACTTTTGCATTTCATCTGCGGAATCAACCAGGACTCAAAACACAACACAGTCTGACCTAATAAGCCTTGGAAACGCTCCTCAGACACACAAAGCGTCGTCTCTTGAGCCAACCTTTCCTGATGAGGACAGACGCCCACCAGCAACCCACCATCTTGGGTGTCTGAACCGCTACCGTAGCCGATGTTACCGTGGGAGCCCTTGCCGGCTGAGTGGTCATTAGACAGGATACTGTGACTGCGTGGGCTCAAAACCCACAACTTTTCCGCTCTTCCCGCCCCCGAACTATCTTTTATTAATGACTAACTTTACAGCAGGGGAATTTAGGTTCTTGGCACAGGGAGTGAACAGACAGTAACAGCCAAACCTGTGGAACAGCCAGCATGTGTACCTCAGCCCAATGAGCGACCAAAATGCCCCCCTCTTTTTTTCTCCCCAGTTGTAGCCGGCCAATTACCCCACTCTTCTGAGCCATCCCAGTCGCTGCACCACCCAATCTGCCGATCCGGGGAGGGCTGCAGACTACCACATGCCCCCTCCGATACATGTGGAGTCGCCAGCCGCTTCTTTTCACCTGACAGTGAGGAGTTTCACCAGGGGGACACAGCACATGGCAGGATCACGCTACCCCCCCGCCAGTTCCCCCTTCCCCCAATCAGCTGCCCCAACCAACCAGAGGAGGCATTAGTGCAGCGACCAGGACACATATTCACATCTGGCTTCCCACCCACAGACATGGCCAATTGTGTCTTTAGGGACGCCCGACTAAGCTGGAGATTCAAATCGGCGATCCCCGTGTGTTGGTAGGCAACGGAATAGACTGCCAACGCTACCTGGACGCCCAACCAAAATGCTCTTGATACCGGCTGTAGTAATAGTACACATTTGGACTCATCAGGATGACACTTAACCCCACGGGGAGAAGGACGTTGTGTTGAGAGGTGTCTGAGCGGGTTCATGTTGGAGGCCGACCTTTACTGCCCCTTGGCAAGGGCTTCATTAGACAGCAGCAAGTGGAGAGTAAAAGAATAGAATGGGTGCAAAACAGGATGAGATGCAAAACGGGGCCGGTTCTGTTTGGCTTGACCGAGTAAAGAATATACTTCCTAAACGACTAAACCGACGCACCCAATGTGGACTCTACACTGAAACTAACAAAGCACTACCACAAAGACACACACTACAGCCTCTATGCAGCCTAACAACCCTTTCTTTATACTGTATAAAGATGCAACAAGTCACAGAACCTGTGTATCTGCTGCACCACTGAGCCATATGACATGTAGTCTGCAATGTGGTTTACCAGAGTGGCGCTGAAGGAAATAGGACAGGACAGGGCTGCCATATCACAGGAAGTAGCAAAGTTTGAGGACAACCTTACGCCCAACGTTGATGTCTTCATGTCAGCTGCGTTTAATTGATAAGCTCTCTGTCTGTCTGTCTGTCTCTCTGTATCTCTCTGTCTGTCTCTCTGTATCTCTCTGTCTGTCTGTCCGTCTCTGTCTGTCTGTCTGTCTATCTGTCTGTCTCTCTGTAGGTCAGTCTCTCTCTGTCTGTCTCTCTGTCTGTCTGTCTGTCTCTCTCCCACACTTTTTCACCACTTTCTCCTCTCGCTTCCATATGAGAACATATTCCCTTCCCCTAAAGTTACCCTACTTGTTTTTACTCCACCCCCTTTTGCCTCCCCTACTCTGCTTCCTCCTCCTCTTCTTATCCCCCTCATCTTTTTTCAGTGATTTGTCCACACTGCACTGTGTATTTCAAATTATTCTCTGCTTTTACAACTCATATTTTATGCATTTGCCAGGCGCTCTTAAGCAGAACGACTAACAATGAGTGCGACCAGTAGAATAATTCAAGCTGTCTGACAGCTCTTTTCTGCCATGGCTTGTCTTGCTCTCCCCGCTCCTACTCCGCCTCAGAAAGCTGCCATTTCTTTTATTCCTCGTCCGGCGTTACGAAAGAAGGGAGGACAATTAACTCCTTACTTCCTTCCTCTCCTGCCTTGTTTCCCCTTACCCTGTGTGGTACAGGTGCAAAATAGATGGAGGTGTGTGTGTGTCTTACCTCCAGAACCGATGATATAGAACCAGGGGCCATTTTGATAACCTGCTTGCATACGACTGTGGACATGTGTATGTTTGTGTGTGTATGTGCGCACACGCACTCAAACCAGTCTGTGAATATGCTGCTTTTGTTGTACATAAAGTGTGTGTGTGTGTGTGTGTGTCTGTGCGCGCGTGCGCACACACACACACACACACACACACACACACACACACACACACACACACACGTTTGGCGCAAACTCGGTCTACGGCTGGCCAGCTAAATAAATATATCAGATGCTGAGCTCAAAGGAACGCATTTGTCTTTCTCCCAGGGGAGTGTGAATTATTTAAACTGAATGCAAGCATCAGAGAGAGAGAGAGAGAGAGAGAGAGAGAGAGAGAGAGAGAGAGAGAGAGAGAGAGAGAGAGAGAGAGAGAACATTAGTGGGTTATGGGGATAAAGAGGATAGGGAGATAGGGAAAGGGGGATAGAAAAGGACCAGATGGGCAGAGGTGGCACCATGCCAGAGTGAGCTGGTAAAGAGAGGAGTAGAAAGTGTGTGTGTGTGTGTGTGTGCCTTGTGGGGACATTTTATGGGTCCCCATGAGGAAAATGGTCTATTTTAGGGTTAGGACTTGGGTTTAGAGTTAAAATTAGAATTAGGATTAGGTTAAGGTAAGGGTAAGGGTTAAAGTTAGGATAAGGGTAAGGGGTAAGGTAAAGGGTTAAGGTTAGGCATGTAGCTATGATGGTCAAGGTTAAGGGCTAGGAAATGAATGAAATGAGTGTAGTCAATGAAGGGAGCCAACAAGTATAGGAGACATGGTATGTGTATGTGGGGGGGTGTCAAGGCAAAGTGAGGGAGTGGAGGAGACTACTGAGGTAGTCTGGGAGAGAGGCTTTTGCAGTGAGTGAGTAAAAAACGGGAAATGTTGGAGAAAATACAAGAAATGGAAGTAATAGACATGACAAGTATTGACAGCTGACAGAGGGAGGATGAACATGACAGAGGGATAGAGTTAACTAACATACGTATGATTGGGCATGCATGCCAAGCCTGGAACACGGGCAAATGTGTGCATGCTGCACGCACGCACGCACGCACGCACGCACGCACGCACACACACACACACACACACACACACACACACACACTTGCAGCAGATTAATCTCCTGCCCTCTCCAGCAGGTCTCAGACAGTTAACCTGACTCACCCTGTCTTACCCTGTCTCACCCTGCCACATGGTCCACACAGGGGGCAAGGGGAGAGTGACAGCAGAGGATGGAAAGACAGCTAAAAAGAGGAAAAATGGAGAGAAAGAAAGAGAAGGAGGAAGACGAAGGGAGAGAAAGGGTAGAGAAAAGCACTGGACAGAGAAAGAGGAAAGGGGGGAAACGGTGACAGAGGAGTGGTTTGAGGAATTCATCGGGCACTGCTGAGATCAGTGGAACAGAAATTAAGTGTGCACTCCTTAGGCAGCGTAGGCCTGGATGAGGGAGGCAGAGGAATGGGAAGAGAGGCAGGGAAAGAGAGGAACGAGATGGCAGTAAAACAAAAGTAAATACGGGGGGGCGGAAGGGAGGAAAATGAAAGGAAGTGTGGGAAAAAAAGGAGGTGAACACGGAGGCAGAACAAAGGGGGGGGGGGTGAATGTGAAGGCAGCAACACAGGAAATGATGGAGGAAAGTAAAGGGAGGGAGAGCGGGCCTCAAGCCGTACCATGAAGCAGCAGACAACAGAGATAATAACCAGAGAATCTGCTGAAGGCACGCACTGCTCTTGGTAATTATATAGAAAGAGCAGCTTGCCTTAATGAGAACAGGATGGGAGACACACACACAGCACTTAGTCACACAAACGCACGCCGGCACGCACTGTGGTCGACACCGATGCGAAATATATCAGGCGGTGCACTTCTGAGGTGAATTATTACATAATTTTTTCCCCCCCGCTCCATTTCTGCTGGTGGCGGTTTACGGCGAGGGAGGGGTGTGTTTGGGTCCATCCGCAACTGCAGATACACCTCGTGTGCATTTATATGCCTGCGTGTGCCACGTGCAGACTGACGAAGGCATGCAAGGCCATAACAGCGAGATCTATGCGTCGACTGACAGAGCCTACGGGAGGTAATGGGGGAGTTTGGAAAAGCAGAAAGTAAAAGGTGGCAAAAAAAGTGCTGAAACATTCACGCACGGATACACAAAACCAGCGTGAGGTGCCGACGGTCAGGTGCGAGGGAGGTTCTGCATTAAGCTTAGACAGATGGCCTCCCTGGAGTCCAGCTCTTCTGTATAACCTAAAACACTGCATCATGCATTCACTCTCTCTCTCTCTCTCTATCTCTATCTCTCTCTCTCTCTCTCTCCATGTCCATCTTTCTTTCCTCACACTCACTCTGTCTTTCTTTTCAACCCTCTTTCATGGCTCGAACAATTCACATTTTAAACTGGGTATTGCCCGGCGCAACCAGTTCTTTTCTTTTTTTTTACTCTTGGCCACTGAGGAGCTGCACAGGAGCAATGGTGCAGCGTACCTTACTCAACAACATCTCAGTAGCAGCGGTTTAGAAAGGAGGGAGTGTTTCTCGTTTTCACCTTCAACGCCCAGATTATCCCAGTGAAGCTACCGTCACAAGACTAAACTTGTTAAGTTAAAAGTACGAGGGGGCAAAGCCTTGGTTTCCCCACACACCACTCCAAAGGAATGCACTTCTAGATTCAATTACAGAAGTCGTTTCTGTTGAGACATCTGGGTCTAAACTCACATTGCATCACTTTTCCACGTCGTTTGGCGTTGCTTAATTTTCCAGTTGGTTTGACTACAATCACAGTTTTGCCCATTCCTGTTTTTCTTTTCTTTTATTCGTGGCCTCTTTTGGATTGTCACAAATCCCCTGTGACAAAATCCTTAGGCGGCACGGTGGTGCAGTGGTTAGCGCAGTCACCTCACAGCAAGAAGGTCCTAGATTCGAACCCCAGGGGTGCCCAACCTTGGGGGTCATCCCGGGTCATCCTCTGTGTGGAGTTTGCATGTTCTCCCCGTGTCTGTGTGGGTTTCCTCCGAGTGCTCCGGTTTCCTCCCACAGTCCAGAGACATGTAGGTCAGGTGAATCGGCTGTGCTAAATTGTCCATAGGCATGAATGTGTGTGTGTGTGTCGGCCCTGTGATGGACTGGCAGCCTATCCAGGGTGTCTCCCCACCTGCCACCCAATGAGTGCTGGGATATGCTCCAGCATCCCATGAGCCCGATTGGGATAAGTGGCTTGGATAATGGATGGATGGATGGACAAATCCTCTTGGTTTTTTTTTAAAATTATTATTCTATCAGGTAAAGTACACTGAAACGTCTCTGTGACAGCTGCATTTTAAATAAACCTTCACTTGAACGAACATTCACAACTCCAACCTACCTATCATAAGGAGCGGGTTTAAAGAACGGGTTGGTCAAAGATTCACAGGGCACGTTGACCTTTAAGTGACGACATTTATTTTCCTCGGGCTTTAATCACGACACTTTACTGACAGTCCGACAATGAAAATGAGACTCAAAACCATGGATGGTTTGCCCTGATTAATCCGGTGGCTTAGTGAAATGATCGTTACGGAGCGGATAAAAGCGCCATTTTTGGTAGGATGGTTCCTTAGGGTCAGTAATTGGATTTTAGGGTAGGAGCCCCTGAAAAATCTCAATTTAAAATAACAAAATAGCAACACTGTCAATGTCAATGAAGTATGTGAAAATCCGCCTAGTATTTTTCAGACAATATGTATCATAAAATCATCAAATCACTTCCAAATGTGATAAAGTTGGCAACTTTTACAGAAATAAAGTCCCCAAACATTAAGTATTATCAACAACACATTTAATGCAATGATGAATACAAATGAACATGCATCTTAATGTGAAAACATGGGGTAGAAGAAGTGAGTTACTGTTTATTGTGTCTATCTGTTACAGTTGCATTTGCAAAGAGGTGAGCAGTCCAAATTTCCAGTGCTGCATTTGCAAGAGCTACAATCCCCTTTACATGAGCATCTGATGAGCTCTCTGCAAGCTTTGGAGACCTCAGGAATTGTTAGCCAGACTGGCACCCATGATCCCGATTCCTTGGTCCATCCGTAGCTCTCTGGAGAAGGAATGGCTTGGTGGGTTTGTGTACTGGTGGTCCAGATGCCTGCTTGGTAGACTGCCCGTTTCACGTGCTGGAGGAGTGCATTCTGGGTAGGAGGTAGTTCCTCCATTGTTCTATTTTATTCACAGAAGAGTTCTTTTCTTCTTTGGTTAATTGAGTTCGAAGGACTGGATTTGTCATACAGGATGACAGTCAATCTTTCAAGCTCACTGAACTGCTGGCTATCTACGTTTAGTTGCTGGAAGGGATGCTTTGCCAGGTCGATGAATGTTTCTGTGGCAGCATCATAGGCTTGCCAGGCCCGCCAAGCTGACTTTTTACCTTTTCCATTGAAGGCAGATGTAGTGTCACAGCCGGAATACGCATGAAACATAGGCTGAGCTCTGGATTTAGGTTTCCCCAGGCTTTTGCACATGCTGTTGATGTGGTAAAATCTGTACTTTTTGCCCATCCCAAAAGCCAACCAGATGTCAGTCAGGGGTTGAATTACCAGTAAATCATGAAACAAGCCTGCAAGGATGACGATGACATCAGTGTCCACAGTGCGCACAAGGACAGTTTTCGCTCCATGCTCCAGCGCATGTTGTACATGGACCACAATCCTAGTGTCAGCCTCCTCATGATTGCAAGAGTTCATTGTGCTACTGGAACCAAATGACGACACAGCTTGCCCTGATGTGACATGCAAAGCTTTGGTTTGTGGCCAGCTGAACAGTTCAATCTTGGATGTCAAAAAGTCAAACAGCTCCTTCTTATTGCTTGGATCACGGAGAAAATCCATCCAATTTCCGGGCAGCTTTGTCAGGCCTGACACTTTTCTGCGAACACCTTGTCCTCTCTTTTCGCGGGTGGACTCCTTCAAACTGTCTGGGATGTATGCGTCCCATACAACATCCAGCCGCTTGGTATTATGTAGCTGCTTCTGTAAGTAAGGGATGAAAACCTCATCTGCATAGGTATCAAATGTGGTCACTCTCACAGTGGGCAGGCAGTGGACAATGACTGCTCCATCAAGGACTTTGCAGTCATAGGTTGGGGGTGGCTTTGGTTGCCCTGGGTGCTCAAGACATTGCAGCAGGTCAGATCTGGTGCCGGTCAGATGAAGTTTCCCAAAGTCTGAGAGGGAAAGAGGGAAGGACTGTATCTCATGTGCGAAGAATTCATCCAAGTTACTCTCACGGCTTTGCATAGCTATATATAGCTGGTCAAAGAATGCCACGTTGTTCTGAAGCACTTTGATCTTTTTCCCATGTTTCGCCATTGTCTTGTGTCGAGGTTGCCTGAAGAGTGCCAAGGCATTCCTCTTGATTGGATCATGGATGGAGCGTGTCCGTTCTTCAAGCACCTTCTTGACAAACTCCTGATATTGTCTCTTTCCTGTCTCTTCCAAGATGAGTACTGTATTCACGACGGATTTATCTGTGCAGTTCTGGCTGTCAAGAGTCACAAGATCTTTGAAATCATCCAAGAAAGGATTTCCCATTCTTTTCATGGTTTCAGATAGACTTTTGACTTGTCTCTGAAAGGTCTTCTGCATTGCAAGACCCTGCTCGTGGTGCTGGAAGTTCTCTTCATTATCTTCTTTGAGATATCCATCTTCAAATTCCCTTAGCAATCTTGCCAACTCTGGGCCACACAACTCTGGGCCACACAACAACAACACAACAACTATTCCAGATTGCACCAGCTAATATTTTTGACAAGCCCTAGCTAGTTGCTAGCTGAAAAACAGACCTCTGTGCTAGCATTAGCTGTTTAATGGAGATGGCTTAGCTAATCATCTTTACTTCCATATGCTCATTTAGCAACATACAGCACATTTTCATTGATTATTATTATGATTTTTACCTGAATTTCACTTGTTTGGTTGCAGCTCTGTGTGAGACTGTGTTGCATTGAGACAATGCTGATATGTGATGAGTTATGGAGGGAAACTCATTTTGACAGTTGAGCTTATTTTGTGTAGCGCCATCTGGTGGTCTGAATGTATAGTGACAAAGTATTTGTATATTTGAACAACTTGATGCTAAAATCTAAAACAAAAATTAAAGAGATAACACTCTCCATGATGAACAGGGCATTTTTCTCATTTTTTTTGAATTTCTGCCTATTGTGTGCAGGGCTATATGGAAGATGTACAGGCAGCAGGTGTCTTTGTACTCCATTTTACACATCATTAAGGGGGGGGGGGTTAATAATCAGGGGACATTAAAAATCAGTTTCAACTTCTTTTGTGTGCAATAAATAACAATTTATCATCAATGTCCTCTTTATGACTCAGAAAAAATATTTTTTTGAATACAAGAAAAACTTTTGTGTTCTGTATGGGTATTTTCAATATTTTTGTGGGGCTCCTACCCTAAAATCCTTTAGTTGGCCCTAGAGAAGCCTCATGCAAAATTTGGTGCTTTTATCCGCTCCGTAACGGTACGCCCTAATATGTGCGCTAACCCTCTGGACTAGATGGCTTAACTCAACTCTGGTTATTTGGCACCCCCAGTATTACTGACAGGTATTCCAGTCAATCAGGGAATTTTGGAGACATGGCTCAACACATGAATGAATAATCACCTGTGGTAAAAGAAAAACAGTACTACAGGGGGTCCTGAGGACCACAGCTGACAGCCATTGGTTTAACTAGTACTTGGTAAGTGTCATTACCGGGTAATTGTTGGGAATTTTTCAATGAGTGTAACTGCTGGGATTTTCGGCAACCATGATCGCATATACATTAATACCTATGTAAAGTACATATATTGTTTGACTGATTTGGTACTTAAGTTTTTTTCTTAATAGGAACAGGAGAAAGGTTGATTGAGGATGTGGAGGGTAGATCATAGCAGTAACATATTTGGGTGGCAAAGTGGCCCAGTGGTTAGGGCTGTTGCCTCACAGCAAGAAGGTCCTGGGTTCAAACCCCAGAGTTGTCCAACATTAGGGGTCATCCCAGGTCATCCTCTGTGTGGAGTTTGCATGTTCTCCCCATGTCTGCGGTGGGTTTTCTCCAGGTGCTCCGCTTTCACCCACCATCAAAAAAGACATGCATGTTAGGGTTAGTACTCCTGTCTATGCCCCTGACCAAGGCATGGCAAGATGAACTGGAGTTGGTCCCCGGGTGCTGCACGGCGGCTGCCCACTGCTCCTGACTACATGGCTACGATGGATTAAATGCAGAGCATAATTTCCCTATGGGGATCAATAAAATATCTCAAAATCAAGAAAATATGCTGTGATCCATGTTTATTTTGGTATACTGTGGTCTTATGTGTGTGTGTATTTGTGGTGACAACCCTCCTTTCTATAGCAGAACACTATCCACTTGGACCATTATCAGCAGCTACTCAGTAGCTACTCAATACTATTGAGCTACTTTGAGACACTCACTGCACACACTTGCTTAGATACACAAATTAAAGTCAGATGTAAATAAGACATAGCTATGCAATGGGCACACTCGCAAACACATACAAATGGGGTTAGAATTAATGTTATTGTATCCACTGATTGGCTGTTTTGCATACATTATACTTCACGCCAGCCAGTTGTGGGTGGCTTCCACACATTCATACACAGGGACAATTATTTACAGCAGTAAAACAAATTCCTTTACATGCAGTCCTATTATCTCAATACTCATTAGCTGCCAAATGCACACAGTCTTACTCACACCCACAGCAAGTGAGCTCAGCCAAAGTGTATGCATAGATACAAGCCTATATGTGCAGGAGTCGGCATGGGAACGAGCATGCGTGGGAGAAAAGGTGCAAGTGTGCATGCACGAGATGAGAGAATGCTCGTGTTATTTACTGTATGCGTGTGTGTGTGTGTGTGTGTGTGTGTGTGTGTGTGTGTGTGTGCATGAAGAGTCCCAGCTTAATTCCTCAGTTTAGTGGAGCATTACAGCTGATCAATAGCTCTGGTGCAGTGGGAGATGCTGGTGCTGGGGCTGCATATTCATGACATTACTGCTGAACAGAGAAATGAGCCACTGGAGGGCAGAGGGTCTAACAGTGTGTGTGTGTGTGTGTGTGTGTGTGTGTGTGCATGGACTGGGTTGTCACTGAGTGGAAGTGCCAGTCTCCGTCACCCAGCAGAGCGCACTGCTACCTGCTGTGTGGTACCCAGACAAGCTGAAGCGATGGAGCGGCTGTAAGATGTGTTCTCTTTTTCAGAGCCTCCATCTTTTCATTACTGTCACTGAAGACTGAGCATCCCTTTACCGCCCGTGTCTTTGGCTCTGTGTCTCGTGTCTGTCTGTGTTTACTTTCATTTCTTTGTTACCTTGAACTCATATGAAGTTCAGCTTTTCTAAATGTGTGTGTGTGTGTGTGTGTGTGTGTGTGTGTGTGTGTGTGTGTGTGTGTGTGTGTGTGTGTGTGTGTGTGTGTGTGTGTGTGTGTGTGTGTGTGCTTGTCTTTCTTTCCCTTATGAACTACTTTATTTCTGCCCCCTGCTTTCCCCCTTATCTTCCTTTATTTCCCCTCTTCTAAGTTCAGATGTGTGTGTGTGTGTCCGTCAGTACATCTATGGGTGTATAAAATGAATTTGTGTGTAGGCATTTGTGTCGCTCTGTGAGGGTATTTGTCCATGTTTTATAAAGTAGGTTCAAAGTTCTACGTTCCTCTTTGTGCTGAGTTATCAAACATTTCTTTCTTCTTACAACTTGTTTTATCCTCCTCTTTCCTTTTCACCCACCTCCTCTGCAACTCTCCTCCTCCTCCTCTTCCTCCACTCACCGTTTCTACCTACCACCACTTAATTTCTGAACAGAACGTATCGCTGAGCACACATTACGGTTATCCTTCTCCACTTGTATTTTGATTTTCTCTCCACTTCTATCTGAGCCCCGTAACTTGATCGCTCCATAATATCTGTCTCGAGATATCGCTTCCTCCCATCGCCTCCGCTATCACTCCATCTCCTCCACCCTCCCTTCAGTTTGATGGCACTTAACAAATCCCTCTCCGTATTGCTTACTCACCCTTTGTTTGGGTGCTCAGTCTGTTTAACCATGTCACTTTTTTATCTCCGTGCCCTTTTCACATTTTATTCAGTCAAATTACTTTATCAGCCTCCCTTTTGAACAGGGATAGAAGATTTTCCTGTCCCCCCACCCACTTGGCCCTCTCTCCCCCTCTTAGTTTTTGTTTGGTTGGCCTAATATGAGCATCCTTACAGTTTCTGCATAGCACTGAGATTATCGATAATTGATCATTATCTCTAATGCATATACTGGTGGCTAACCAGTGTGTTCAATAAGTAAAACACAACAATTCAGCAGGGGGATCAGATTCCTGAAAAGGCTTTTGTTGACAGATCACAGCAAAGGGAATAAAAATAAAATACACATGTGAAAATGTGTTTGCATGCATGTGTGAATGTGTGTATGTCACGATTCTCCGCCAAAACCCAGTTTCATGCGAATGCAGCCAAAAGGCCTACATAACTGGCCCACATCCATGGACAAACACTCGCTAGCAAAAAAGTAAAAGACAAATGCATTTTGTGACAGGGGAACGTTTTTACAAAGGCCAAAATCCACTGCAATTAAGTTCTGATACAAAATCTGAATGAGCCTCGTCAGCTGGCAAAAAGGGCTCCAGCCCCTCTGCTCAACTCGTATGCCCCCCAGCCCCCCCTCCATTATGCCACACAAAGTCTGCTGTCCACTGACTACAACACCCACACCGCATTTCACAGCAACCCAAGATGGCCTATTAAAACATACTGCACTGGTCAGGCAATCGCACTATTACAGCCGAATGAGCAATTGCCAGTGACACAGACCCAAATACTGTTGGACTCCATCAACGTCAAGAGCATTGCGCACCACACATGGCCCACTGACATGCTCGGACATGCACCCACGTGTGTGTGTGTGTGTGTAACCCATTCACTCAAGCAGCTTATATCAGTAGTGAGGATTCAGCGTTAAAACTCAATGACACATAGCCATCTGAGGCTAGAGTACATTAGTCAGTGTTCACACACACACACACACACACACACACACACACATACACACATTCAGTAGTATCCCGATAATACCAGCAGTCAACTCTTTTGAGCCATTTCTGCTTGTCACCCTTCTTTACAGTTATCACTATAAGTTAGTTCCTCTCTCCTGCGCAGCTCCTGTAACCCTCCTCACTCTGATCAATTCTTCATGCCTCTACGGCTCGCCTCCATCCTTGTGTTCTTTCCTACATTCAAAGTGTCTCTCTTCATACCCAGCTTCATTCTGTCCTCAGTTTTGCTAGTTTTCCTCATCTGTCCCCATTTTTCTTGTTTTATGCTATGGTATATGTTCTCAGGAGGACAGAATTGGAAATACGTTTGTTCAAACTTTTGTGTGTTATGCTGGTAATAATACGCATGAGCACATATATTTCAGCATGAGTATTTCTGATTCCCCAAAAATTAATCTAGTCAAATCCTCCTCCTGTCCTGTCTCTCACATTCTTTGCTCATTATGCAGCTGTGGTGCATCGTATGCTCTTCTTTTTCTTCACTTCTACTAAAACCCAATCTTTTTCAGTGTGGCCCCAATCCACACATCCATGTCTATTTCCATCCATCCTCACATCCATTTCCTACCTTCACAGCTGCTGTGTCCCTCCTCATAGCCAGCACTGCAACTGCACTTTCCAATTGGTACCAGCCATTCTCCTTCGGCGCTGCAGTGCATCCTGGGAGGACTGTCCATGTCGATCTCAGAGTTGTTGACGCAAGCACCTCGCACCTCCACCAGTGTGGCGAAAGCCGCCTCCGCTACCGTGTCAGGGAACACGGCCAGGTTCTGCACAGTCGCCAGGCAACGCTTGTAATACACCCGCACGGCCACCAGGGCAACGCAGGCGCCGACATCCTGGAACGCCAGGTGGAAGCCCTTGCGGTTGAGGTGGCCGATCTCGCGCACCTCCGTGTTCAGCTTCATCTTCCTCTCACCGAGGTCGCCCTGCGTGAAGCTCTCATCGGCAGCGATGGTGTCAATCTTGGTGTAGCGGTCCTCCCGGGTCACACCCCCAAGGTCCCTGTCTGACTCCACATAGAGGAGGTTGAAGGTCTCCTTGCAGGTGCCTGCCACGCCTGGGATGCTGTTGCAGTCGCGCAGCGTGAATTGGAGCTCGACGAAGATGCGCTGGCCGCCGCGGCGCGCCACCCAGCTCGTCTGCAGCCAGTTGTTCTGCTGCGTGGGCTCCATCACATTGCACACCTGGTACGTCCTGATGGGCTTGTACTTCTCATCGACGCCACTTATCTCTTCCCACTGCAGGGGATGGGAGAGAGGGAGAGGGAAGGGGGGAGGAGGACAGAAAGGGGGAGAAGGGGGACAAAGAAGGGGGAGAGGGAGAGGTCAGTGGGATAACAAATTACGGAAAGAGGTAGCGAGAAAAGACCACAGGGGGAGAAGTAGGTGAAGCAGAAAGTTTACAAGATCGACAAGAGGGGGTTGGAGAGTAAAGGAGTGGTGGGTAGTGGGAAGCAGTATATGACAGATATGAAAGAGAAAGGAAAAGAGGAAAGGCAGAGGTGGTTGGAGTTGGTATAAAAAAAAAGAGGAGGAAAGGTAGGTGATGTGGCTTGGGAGTCGGTGGGGAAAGATGTGATGACATGCAGGGGGTGCAACAGCAGGTAGAATGTAAGGAGGTGTGTTTGGAGGACAGAGATACAAGGCAGGAATAGAGAAAATTGGAGCCAGAGACAAAGGGAAACAAAGAGAAAAAAATAGCACAGGGCAGCGGTGTAATGACACACTAATCTACAGTGCTAGTCTGATCTGATGAGTGGGTGTGTGGGTGTTTGAAGAGCTATGATCCTCCAGTAAGCGACAAAATGACCGTCTATGCAATCATGGTTATTAGGTCCAGACTTGAGGCGTGCTTCTCCAACTATGGGTCAGGACCTAAACAGATACAATGAAAATGATGGCTTGTGAGGAAAAAAAAAATAAATCAGAGAGGACAGCCACAATCCCCATCCATTCAGATGTGGTTTCACAGGCTTAATGCACCACTGCTCTGGGTGCCTGTGACAAGCAACGCTGTGTTATTCATTGAAAAGAGGTTGGCCACCATAAGATTAGCTCCAACCCAACTATGTTTAAATAAGGTATCAAAAATGCCTGCAATATTGATTAACAAACTGTGATATTGATTGAGATTCTCTGTACTAATGAGTTTAAAAAAAATCTGTGTAATATTGATTTTAACATGCTGAAAGAACGAGGGACTTATTTGACTACTGGGGATCAATAGATCTGTGTACATCTGCTGACAAAAACCGTTAGAGGTAAATCATCACAATTCCTTGTACGCGTATGTATGATGTAAGAAAGAAAAGTAAAGAAAGAAAAAAAATCTCTGTTGTACAATAATTTCACTTAATATTTCATTTCTCTCACATGATCAGTCTGTGTTTCTTATCAACGGTCTACTGGCCTATTCTTTTCTTGCACATATTGCTAGTTACAAGTGCCATGAAATACATTTTTAAAAATGTGGTGGGTATTTCAATTTCAGTTTGAGGTAATGTTTCCAATAACGACTGATCATATTAAAAAGTTTTAAAACAAATTAGGTTTCTCATAGACTCATTTGATGGACAAATGATGGAGGAAAAAAGTGAACTGAGCCCTTAACCTGAATCTCTCTCTCTCTCTCTCTCTCTCTCTCTCTCTCTCTCTCTCTCTCTCTCTCTCTCTCTCTCTCTCTCACACACACACACACACACACACACACACACACACACACAGTGAGAATAGACTACTCTACTGTCAAAGTGACTGAATGAGGGTGGAGAAAGCAGGCTCTCTCGTGGCCAACTCCACTGGGGCCAAAGCGTGAATAAGACAAGTCCATTAATTCTGGATTTACAGCTCTGCGTGTGTTCCAACAGCCACCTCCACCCAACATCGATATGACGCATCCACCTGTACATACGTGCACGTGTTTGCGCGCGCACAAATTTTCAACACCCACACTATTCATATAGTTAGCACTGTGTATTTTTGTGTGAATGTGTGGTTGCATGTGTGTTTAGGTATGTGGTGCAGAGAGGAGACCAAAGTCAAGGTGGGAAATGGATGAAAAACTGCTTTGGCATGGACCAATTCTTTAAGAGGCCCCCACTTTGGCATTTATCTTGCAGTCATAACTTAGCAGGTAGGTTTTTACAAGCAAAATCGATCGGGAGAGAGGGGGACCCATTTATCTGTGGCAGCAGGTCTGCGTGGCTGGTTTGGATGAAGCAGTATCCTAGGCTAGATTAGCCTCATCGATTAATGATAATGATGAGCTCTGAAGTGAGGAGTGAAAGAGTGAGAGGGGAAAGAGATGGCAAGGAAAATAGTGTGGGGAGAAGGATGGGGGGGGGGGAAGAGGAAGGGAATGGGGTGAAAGAGGAAAAAGAGGATGCCAGAGAGAGTGCAAAAGGGTAAATGGAGAGAGTGTGGGGACAAAATGAAGGAAAGAACGAAGAGGGGGTCCAGGCTAAGGCTGGCTATTCAGTGGCTGCAATAGCTGCCTTGTGGAGCCTAGTGATCTCTCTCTCTCTCTCTCTCTCTCTCTCTCTCTCTCTCTCTGTCACACACACACACACAAAAGGAAGTAGGCGCACTCACTCCATTGGGGGGATACGATGTCCAGCCCAGCTCCGCCTGAGTCTCTTTAGAATTCAACAGCACCACTGAAAAAGAGAGAAAGAGGGGAAAACAAATAGGTTAGAGGTCAATTTGAGTGTCAAAATATTTGTGGTTTGCTTTTGTCATTGTTGTGTCAAGCTTCACCAGCGACAGTGTGTTTCACCGTTATGTCTCCTGTGCAAGGACACCAATTCTTTTGAAAGTTCAAAGTTCATCTTAGGGAAAAAAATTCTCTGTGTTTAGTAATTCTAATTTTCCTTGAAGAAAGAATGACTACATTTGCAGTGCCAACCATACTGTACTCCACTCTACTCTACTCCAATGTAACGAATTCAGGGGGCAGCCGGGAATCTGCTGCAGCCAGGAATCGAACTCGGATAGCCCACACCACGGGTGACTGCGCTACCCAGTCAACTAAAGGGTCTGACCCATTAGCCATGGTTGTTACACTACCCCCCCACCCCCACCCCCACCTCAGGGCTTCAGTATATCAGCTCCCTCACGCCTTTGGGTGCACGTGCTTCCGGTGGCCTCACAGTCTCTCCCACTTCTGACACCAACATAGCGAATTCAAGAGACAGCTGGGAACTGCCATCGCAGCCGGGAATCAAACCTAGTCGCCCGCACCACGGGCGACTGTGCTAACCAGTCAGCTAAACGGTCCGACCCAAACTGGAAACTGGACTATGGCATGTTTGATTTGGGATTATCAAAAGAAGTCAAGATTATCAGAAGAAATTTTTTCTCTTTAACCAAATTATAACATGTTCTGTCGACGGTAGCATTTACACAATTTGTTGGCAGGGGAAATAAACACCTCAAATATCCCTCAAAAAAATAAAAAACAAGACGGACTGGAAAAACATATGAGACCACGGAGCTTCTGAAACAAGCCGGAGAGCTGAAGGCGGCTGTGCAGTTTCCGTTCATCACCGCTGCCGTGAAAGCAGGACGCTCGCACCACAAGGTCTGCGCTGCACTACTTTTCCTTTCAGCACCACGGACGAGAAACGAGACGAGGCTGTGA